>NC_088407.1:60944974-61219974 GCF_034236695.1 Oncorhynchus nerka
TTACCCTCTTCATTCCACTGAGTGTTGCAGGATAAATCCCAGCAGATTCTTCTGTAGTACTACTCCCACTTGGGATTTCCGCTCAGCACCATTTTTAACAGAATCCAACAAACATTCCTTTGAGGATGCCTCATGTCCCATAACCATCATAAACTACAGAATAATAAAAGAACCTGCAAGCCATGCAGTATCTTATCCATCACCTCCATTGTATAGTCTTTAGAGTTGAAAAACACATTCTTTTCCCAATACAGTTTGCTCTGTGGACATGCAGAATGCCTGATCGAACACAGGGATCAGGGTTTGTGTCGAGCAGCCCTTTGTTGATGCTCCGTTATGTTTGAGGTGTTGCTGCAGGTTAAAGGAAGGGGCAGGGGCATTCGTTTAAGCCGTCATTACTAAAACAAAGCAGCCTCTTGCTTATCAGCACGTCATCGACTCCCATTCCAGCCTCTGTCGCTGAGCCAATCCACAATATTGACACCCATTGACTGGGGCCTGAGAGAGAACAGGATGGTGAACTTGTCTAACATAGATTGGGGTCAGGGCGAGGGACATTGGGAAGGGTGAGCGTAAGACCCCCATATTCTGGGCCATGGACTCCTGAAATTGGAGTGATTGATTCCAGCAGTTATGATGCCATGTTCATTGACGCTTTTTGATTTGTGTGACTTGCCTTTCGATTTCTCCTCTGACTTCCTGTGTGTGAGCAACATGTGTGAGATGTCCGTGTGTAGGCTCAGACTGGCCACATGCAGGAATGTTGTACTGTATGAGGGGGTGGCTTCTCTGTAGGTCAACTAACCTGTGCATATTCTCTACCTAGAGAGCCACCTCTACCCTGGCCCTCACCCAACCCCCACTCCAATACTCGCCCCTTTCCAAGGTCAATATCCTCAACAATGAGTCTGAGGAGGAGGAAGGGAATTTTAAGCATGGTCGCACCCTCTCCAAATGCCCCCTCAAGGGCTTCGGGGGGCAGCGACAGTGTCAGAGCAAAATGAAAAGTGTACCCATTCCCTCTTTATGTCTCCATTTGCCACCTTCATTAGGACCATTCAGGAACACTTACCCTGCACCTCCCCACATCAACCTCTTCCAGGCCGCTCTCTCCTGAAAGCACCTTCCCCAATCAAATAACTACCATTACAAAGCATGCAGGAGACAGAGAGCGATGGAGAGCAGGGAGAGAGAGGGGGAGGGCAGAGAGGGAGAGAGATAGTAGAATACATATAGCCCGATTTCACTAATGTACTATAATATTGATCACTCCCAGACAGTCACCATGGCACCAGGACAATAGCTCGGGCCCCTGGCCACTGGTCAGTCCTCTCTTCTCCTGTCCTCTGGTAGCCTGTAGGGAGGCTCTCTGCTCTCCATGGAGCTTCTCCCTCCCCCACTAGCCTGTCGCTAAAGGATCCATACATCTGTAGACAAAAAATGGCTGGGAATGATCACGACTGCTTCATCTTAAAAAGTAACCCCGCTCTCTTCTCTCTGTGTAGCTCTGGGAGAGCACTGCACTGGGAGTCAAATTCACAGGACAAAATCTAAATGTATTCACAAACCCCTCCCCAAAGTGGCAGATTCACCCTTGTACATCTCCTGCTCATCCTCTCTGCCCCCTTCTCTCTCTCGCTACTGGCTTGTCTGGCCTCAGAGGTATAAGAAAGGAAAACAAACATGGAGAAAGCGGACTAAAGGAAGATGAGTGTAAAAATACAGAGCGGTGAATTGAATGTTGATCTCATTCTCAGAACAAGGTCCCCTGTGTGTTTACAGTCCAGAGCAGTGCAGTGGAAAATCACAAGGAAAACTCAAGACAAATAAAAACAGGGCTAGAAAAACAGTATCAGTTCCTGATTCTTTTCTCCCCACAATGCTCCAGCGTTACAGTAGTCTACACATAACAGCTCCTCTCCTCTGCCTGTTCTGAGCCGACCGTGGCCAACACAAAGGGCACACGGGCACAGTGGAGACGTGAGGTCATGAATTCCTTATGGCTGAGGCAGGCACCAGTTTCTTCAGTCATTTGTAGCCGACCACAGCTGTCCCTTCTTCCCTCTGTCTTCCTGTGAGGCCATTTGCTGCCTCTAATTCGAGGGGTTAAGAGGAAATCGACAAAGTTAAAGGAAAGACTTAGTTTGACAAATGAGGTGGAGATATTTATGTAGGCTGCAATTAACTCCACCAAAGCAGTAATATGTTGGAACAGGAACACACAGTATACTTCCCATGGTTAAATGGAGAGCTCTCTGCTCTGCTCAGGTTACACCAGCACTACACCACTGGATTTGGGAAAACACAATAAAGAATGATATGTTTGTATGAAGAGCAGCCCCGTTCACAGAATGACTAATTTCCTTCCTAAACAAAAGGGACGCCAGAAGACACTTCCACCACCACTTTTGTGGCGACAGAGAGAGAAGTCAGTGATTTGCATAGAAAAGTTCATAAGCTTGGGACATAAGAATATGGTCATAAAAAAGAGCAATAAAAAATGTTTAACTATGACAGAATATTAAGAGGCAGTAAATTTAAGGTAGGCTGCAGGAATGACCCCTGTAGAGTGCTGTGTAGTGCGTTGTTCCGCGGTTTGGACTGCTAATCTCACCATGTGATGGGGTGCGCTTACTGTACACAGAGTAGAAACATCTTCTGCCCAACCTTGACAGATATGGCTGTCTCTCACACAACGACTTTCACGTTGATCCGTTTTCCCTGCCGACATTGAATCCCGCATTACTGGGGCTGCTGCCTGTCAGACACTGGCAGTGAAAGAGTTGAATGTCTCGCACACACTCATTTCCCGATGTCAGGAAGAAATTGTTCGTAACATCGGCTCCTCACACTTGTCTCAATTCATTTATTTCAGCCAAGGTCTTCGGATATAAATAAAAGGAAATGTTACTTGAGCATTTTAACTGGGTACCAGCCTTGAGGCCCGGCCTTGAGGCCCAGCCCGGCCTTGAGGCCCGGCCTTGAGGCCCAGTGATGTAACCACATATCATCTAAAGTGCTGAATCTCCCTTCGTCACCCGGCGTGACATGCAATTCCTCCAAATTTATTCATGTTTGTTCTGATTCACAGAAATAAATAATAATAACAGCTACTGTCTGACCTCCAACATACTTCAAGACGACTATAATTTATACTCAGAGAAACTGGACAATAGGAATACTGTACTGTACAAGCATTTTATTTGAGATATTGTTCAATTTAATTCCAAGCTGTAGAAACAGACCATGATCGAGCTCCTTTCAAGCTGCTCTGTTATTAAACGCAGTTCAACAGGTGGTCCATAGATGGAGCTCTTCTCATTAGAATACATTACGTTAGGTTAAAAGCCTGTCCTCATATTACTGCGTCCTTGTCCTTCATCTCGCATGGAGTGTCGGTCAGAGCCAAAGAGAGGAGAAAGCTACCTTTACCTGTCCCTGAGCAGCACAAACTGGTTAAAACCCCCCCTAACTGGGGGGCCTAAAATGATGTCTTCCTTAAATGGATATTGTGGCCATATTAATAGTTGTATTCCTTTTTCTTACTTAACAGACTGGACCCCTTGTGAGTGTCAAACCACAAACCACTGTGTTCCCTGGAGCAGTATGACTTCATTTAGCTATCATGGGAAATATAATTACTGTAATGATTAGAGGATTTTGTAATACTTCCTCTGTTTTACCTTAACACCCTCCCCCTCACACACACACACGCACACGCACGCACGCACGCGCACGCACGCACACACACACACACACACACACACACACACACACACACACACACACACACACACACACACACACACACACACACACACACACACACACACACAGAAGGGAAACAGTAACAAAAATAGAGAGTTTCATTGGAGGGTTTTAATCATGGTTTATGGGCCAGTAAAGTTTTTAAAAGCAGTCAGTTTGTCTCCATGTCTGGGGCCAAATGTCGGCATAACCATCTCTACCATCTTAGAGCATGGAGCTAGCTGAAGGAGAAATAATTATATTACTGGAATGACTTTGTGTTGTTGTTGTTTTTCTTCATTTTACACTGGGGCAATCCTCATTCACTAGCTCTCCAGTATGATGATGCATGTATCATGTAGCGCAGCTGTGTCGTCCTCCTAGCCATATGACCACAGAACAGTTACTGAGTCAATCAGGGCTATCCAAACATGACCATGCACATTACATATCGCCGCTGCAGACAGAGACTAAGGACAAGGTACATACACCTAGTAAATCCCTTATTGGGATTTCCTCAATAATCTATTCTCTGACCATTCTCATTAGCTGTGTAGTGACAGTGTTAATTCCAATGAAAAGTGTCCCAAAATACCTGTCGATATATGAGCTTTAACTACACAAAGACAATAGTCCAGCCCTGCAGCTTTAGCTTGATGGTATTGATGGATGTCAGGAACTGACATAGGTATCTTTTGTGTATCACATGGTATATTCTAGATTGACAATGGAAAGGACACATTGTACAATGTCTTGTTATAAATATATATATATATATCTGAAGAGGACTGTGACATATTTTTCCCTTTAACACCAAGAAAACATTGAGGCAAAGAGAACATGGTTTCTTATTCCTGAATTAATGCATTTAGAACTCATACTTTTTTTAAAGGATATTTTACATACAAACATACTGCATTGAACCCTTTCTTTAGAGGACTAGTTAAATATAAGTTATAGGCAAATACTGTACACTTTTTTATCGGAAGAGACTCATCATTGTGTAGGATTTGTCTACATGTAATTACACCAAGACTTTAAAAAGTCTTGAAAAGGCTTCCTAAATGGCTTAAGTTCCACAACACATCAATGGTAGCATCTGTGCATGTGTGTGTGTGTGTGTGTGTGTGTGTGTGTGTGTGTGTGTGTGTGTGTGTGTGTGTGTGTGTGTGTGTGTGTGTGTGTGTGTGTGTGTGTGTATGTGTGTGTGTGTGTGTGTATGTGTATGTGTATGTGTGTGTATGTGTGTGTGTGTGTGTGTATGTGTATGTGTGTGCAGTGTTTGTGTGTGCATCTGTACGTGCATGTGTGCATGTCTGTGTGTGTTTATTAGGTCTCTGTGTGATTGAGAGCAAGGTCAAAGAGACATAAGGGGGGGGGGGGAGCTAAGGGGGGGTTGCTACCATACCGTACCATGCTCAAGACCATACCCACACATACGGACACCATATTGAAATGATCAAATGGACTGCATAGTGTTGCTTGCTGCCCCATTTGCGGTCCCCTTCTCTCTTTGTGATATACAGACGTGCACTGTGAAGGAGGGCGGGGGACGTCTAACCTCCCCCTGTTCTAAAATGAAATGAATCGACTCTTATTTATTTACTGCATGTTTTGCACTCATTCCATAACACTGTAAATTACCTGCATGGTCAAGGCTCCTTTCTCAGGCAAGGAGAGAAGGGAGGAAAGGACATTAAATATGTCATTTATATGGTATTTCATTCAGCAATCACATATGATCTGTCAATTTCCATATATCATGGTTTATAAGTCATATTTTAAATACAAAATCCCGTTTATGAATATAAATGTTTGAATTAGGAGCGGACATATGTGCTCTAAGAGGTACAATATGCCTGTAGGCTCCAGACAATGTACCATGCCAGTATTTATAAGGTCTCTATGTCACGTAAGAGGATAAGCAACGGGTGATTTCCATCCTATATTTTAGGCAGTTGATCACGATCATCTATTTCATCTTAGTTCAAATGTATTCTTGTCCTCTCCTTACATGTTTGACACTTAAACCTCCTCAAATACAAATGGTAGGAAATGTAAGTAAATATATTCTAAGATACGATACTTTTTGACTTTGACATGCAATATTTTCACCCTCCTTTTTGTACCCAAAGGAAATCTGAGCAGCAGCACACAGTACTTTGATTTAGCTAAAAACGCCTTGAAATGTTTTGTTTGATATCAGAAAGAAAAAGGCATTGGGAAGAGGGGAGGGGGACCAGAGAGAACGAGACTGAGCGGGTTAAGGGAAAGGGAGGATAGAGAGTATGTATGTGTGTTTGCAGAAAGAATTCCACAGCAGCCAGGGCTATTCTCCTGGGATTGGACCTGGTCTCTCCCTGTTCGCCAGAATAAGCAGGGGCCTCCTCCATTATGGCATACAAGTGCCTTTCCTTTAAGGCCAGGGGAGATTTCTAACCTTTGGTTGACATGCAGAGAAGGTCACATTCATCCCTGGCTTCTCCCCGTAATTTACTCCTAACCATTTTACTCTCTGGCTGGGGCTCTGAGGGAGGCTGAACTCTGCCTGCAAGTCCCACTGAAACTGAAGAAACTAAAATCCCCACAACTGCCACTGAGGGAGTCATATGGTCACAACAAACACATGCGTGAGCAGGTGATATTCTGTATATCTCAAAAATAAATATGTGAGAACAATGCAAAGATCTTGCTGAGTAATGTTTGGTTCTAATTTGCTTAATTAAAATGTGTTTATATATAGGGTCTATACACAAAGCATGTAATTGAGTACGATATTTCATTTAAACAAACCCTTTGCATATTTAAATTGAAAAATATGAATACGTGCTTAATTTGGGTTTTGGGTAATGGTGAAAATATTATAATTCATTTTCATCTGAAAATACAATGGAAGAGACAAAAACATATTGTTACAAATATTGTATTACAAGGAAAACACGAATGACAATACTACACTACAATTAGCACGTAATATGCTCAAGTGTGCTTTGCACACATTCATCAAACTAATGTCTTTATCTAGCTGTAAGTGTACACATTTACAGTAGTGGTCTTTAATGCTAGGGTGATTGTGTTCAATTCCTGTGAAGTGAGCACACACTCTGTGTAACTGAGTTTTTCTCCATTTGATGGACTGATTCATGTTTATCTGATCTCCTTATCTACCATCATTATTTCCAAACCAGTGGCTAAATTGGAAAAGCCCATAAGAACGTGTGAATACATGGCAGAGGCAATAAAATAGAACAGAAGGAGGAGAAGGCCCACCACACAGCAGAGCTTTGCTTTGGCAGTAGCAGATAGACTACACAGATAGCAGGGATATTTCTATTCCCCCACAGCACCATTGAACCACACAAATAAAGATGCAGCCAGCCATATAAATCTCAAAGGAAAGATCAACACTTCAGGTGGGGTTATCTGGTGTGTGTTTGTGTGTGTGTGTGCGTGTGTGTGTATGTGTGTTTGCGCCTCAATTGTTATTGTTTTAGATAATAAATCATAAAAGGTGCATTTTTATGCAGTGATTTTGTGCTGTGCACTTCCGTTTTAGTGGGCCAGTGGAGTCCCTGTTATATGGACATGTGTGGTAGCCTGCTTCTCTCTTCTGAGGCCTGTTTCCCCCTCTGTCTGCTCCCCGAGGACCATTGCTCAGGGGATTTTTAGGGATCACTTCATTTCTGTGGTATTGATCAGCTCAAATGACAGGGCCATTCAGGCAGCTCTCTCCAATTGGTGTGAATGACCTCAGTGAACGCTCTATCCAGAAGCCATATCAGCTCACAGGATGCACTCCACTGGTGTGGCACTATACAGGCTCCAGAATGGGCTATGTTTTCAATTGAGTGTAGTCACACGCACACCGTCTCTGTGTGTGTGGGACTATGCGTGTGTGTGTGCGTGTGTGTGTGTGTATGCATCTGTGTGTGTATGTGTGTGTGTTTGTCTGTGACACCTGAGTGGATATTCAGGAACACAGTCCTGGATGCTGGTTCATTGAGGGACGTGAGGTATGCACAACAGCTTGACCCCCCTGCTTCCCATGCATTAAATGGAGAGCAGAGTAGATGTGTAACCTGATAAATGCACTTAAAACAGTGAAGATGGACAGAGAGTGGAGGAAATCTCAGACGGGCTGTAGCCCAGTCTGCCTGCTAGGCAGTTAGAGGCTATTGATTAGCCACACGGAGTCCAAAGGAGGGCCAGAGGTGTTGGCTTCGTGGATCGTCTTATGCGTATAGCGATTCACCAAAATCAGCGATTCACCAAAATCTTGACAATGAGAAAATTGTATCTTTTTTAGGTTAGATATTATTTGATGTATTCCACTGCAGTATATGAGATTAATCAGATACAAGGTGCACCTGAGGGGCTCTGTACAGCATGTGTACAGCATATTGGGCTACACATGGGTGATGGTGGAGCAAGTGTTTATTCAGGCACAGTGGATGGAGCCATGCCAGACCAAAAGGGCAGGGGGATCTAGTGGACCAGGACTGGTCAATCTTGATGGTGAGCTTTTTCCCTGAAAAGAGGACGCTATATTTAACACAATACTACAGTAGTTGACCCTACTTTACGAGGTACATTTTGCAGTGACGTAACAGTTCTCTGTACATTGTGCTGTCGGAGACACTAATACCCTCAGGTTGTGAAATATGTCCCACTCCTGTTATCACAAATGGAGCAATAAATAAACACACAAAAACCAGTCTGACAGTAAGATCATCTGTATCGTACAGAGCAGCTGAGGACTCATATGAAGAGGAAGAGGAAATAAAGAAAATTAGACAGGGTGAGGGGAGACTGAGAGAGTGAGAGAAAGAGGGAGAGAGATAAAGAGAGAGAGGGAGGAGGGGAGAGGAAGAGAGGAAGAGAGGGAGAGAGAGAGATGGTGGCCCATGCTCTATATCTGTGCCACAAATTCTCCTGGGTATTTGCGTGCCCCGTTTTCAGCCTAAGTGTAATTTGAGCCTTTGGTTGATGCAAAGTGTGTGCAGCAGGTCTGTTCAAATCCAATCACTCACACTGACGTGTAATCCTTTCCCTCCCCATCATCAGTATTGTAATGAATAATGAAACACACTTAAGCAATACACAGCCGTCATACACCTGCGATGGAGATTGCATTCTGATGAGATGCGTGGTAGACCTAATGAAAGGTGTTTTTACTTGTCAATGGCTGGCTGGATGTAAAGCTGACTGTTATCAGTTGAGAGGGAACCATACAGCTTGGGATAACTGGAGAGCCTGGAGGATCCTCATGTAGCATGAAAATACCATTACTCTTAATGTACCCATTACATCTCAGATATGTACACAGTATGTGTAGGAGCTACCAGACCCCATGGCAACAGAGAGAATACACCCCCTTCTTTTCTTTCCATTCTTCCTTCAGTCAACCTAAAGCCACCATCACAACCGGCACTGTCTGGTGTCTTCTAACACTGTAGTTTCAACATGGAGGATTATTACAATTAATTGGTTAGCGAGACATTATTTCAAAAAAGGAAATTGCCTCTTATAATTATATAGAGCAGGGAATACTCAAGTCCCAGGAATCTCAGCTTCCTGAAATGATGGATCCATCTCCCCTCCCCTCCACCACCCCGCCTCCCATTCCAGCCCCCCCAGTAGTGCTAGCGTGTCTGCCAGTTTTCTGTGACGGATGCATTTTCTATGGTTCACTTCCACAGCTCCTGGTCTGGCTCAGTGGAGGCTGGGGCTGTTAGCTCATCTGCCCGTCGCCGGTGGCCTGTCCGGTGTCTGCTGGGACTGCTGCTCTCTGCTCTCACGCTCTTCAACTCACAGCATTAAGTCAATCCCAATCCGAGTGTCTGTAAACCCTGTGGACGAGCAGCATGCTAGTGTCTCTGCAGATTGGGTAAATACACTGAGGGGAGGATGGAGTTAAGGGTTCAGGTTACAAACTGAATGAGTAGCCTAGACGTGACAGAGTAAAACATGGATGAAGGCAAAAAGTCATACAGCACATGGTTGATACATAGAAATAAATGTATGTCTGATCCTCTTTCTGAGTCTAATGATATTATTAATAAAGATGAGCCCTCATCTTCACAAATGTGACTTTATAAATGCACTATTTCTCAATACTACTATGTGATTATTATGATATATATATTTTTACCTTTATTTAACTAGGCAAGTCAGTTAAGAACAAATTCTTATTTCAACGACGGCCAAACCCGGGCGACACTGGGCCAATTTTGCGCCACCCTATGGGACTCCAAATCACAGCCGGATGAGATACAGCCTGGATTCAATCCCGGGGCTGTAGTGACGCCTCTTGCACTGAGATGCAGTGCCTTAGACCGCTGCGCCACTCTGGAGGTTTGCTTGGGATCTTTTAACATCACAACATAATCACCAGTGTAGTGGGATAAGAAATGAATCACAGACTTCTGGGAGTTATTTAATTATTTGTTCCTTTTAGGAAATCAAAACATAAAAGTTACACAGATATTGATGATTTAACAATCTGAGATAACAATGTACACTGTTGCCAAATGATATAATTCACACCATAAATATTTATATGTAGGAGCAGGAAATAATTTAAAGTACCTGTTCCTTACTGCAATTTTATCATCAAGGGACCAATTCTGACACACTGATGTTAATAAAAACATGTACCCGCTTCATAACCAAAATGGGTGTCACACCCATTAATGGCCAACTCATGTGGTCAACTTTAAGCATGCTGTACCTTTACAAACAGATATATAGATGGTAAGAGACAACTGGTGACTACAATTACAAATATCTTGGCAGGAGCATTTCTAGACAATAAATCTTTGATAGAAACATGGACGGCTCAGGTATGTTTCAATACAGTCTTGATGATGATGATGAAGAGTAAGTCTTGAAATCAAAAGTATCGACAATAGTGATGAGGTAGTAGTCAGCAGGACGCTGCATACCGTACTTTATTTTGAACTGTTGTAACTCGGCAACCTACTGTATAGGCTACTGTCCAGTAACTATTGACATTCAGATATATACACATTATATAGAACCAGGGTTTGAATGTGAGACGTGAAGCATTGAGAGGAAGTGCCTGGAGTTTACGTTGCATCGTGTTGGGTGTGAATTTTGCATCGTTACAAAAAGTTTAGGCTAAACTGTTTGATGTGTGTAATCTGTACTTGTCCATTAAAACACTTGTATTTTACAGCCGAGCAAAGAAAATATAGTTGTGATATTTATTTTTGATTAGAGGTATTTTGAGTAATATTGAAAAGATAATCAAATTGTCCCAAATCTTAGTAAAAGCATGCTTTCAGCATGTTTTCAGCATGCTTTCACCATGGTTTCAGTCAGAATTGGTCCTTGTATTGCACAACAGTAAAATAACTCACGTTACATTGTCCCCCTCTAAAGTGGAGCCTGTTAAGTAGACAGCGGCTAGTTCAAGTTGGATGATTAGGTGCTGGGGTGTGTAGTCAACCTCCATTAAGTGGCCAATCAGGCTGCAGTAAAAGAGGGTGCTGCTGGATTAACACTGGCCAATGATATTACAAGCAGAGTGGCGACCATCCCGTCTGCAATGTCAGGGATTCATTTGATCACAGTATCATATTGTGACGGTACCACAATTTATCACTTCACATAAATCACATCAGTACTATAATCATCCACCTCCCACCACATTCTCTCCCTTTGAGAACAAAGAGCAGCATGAGTCTACAGTACTGAACTACAGGTCCCAGCATGCACCATGGAGGACAACCTGCCTACACACAGAGAGAATGGAGCCCCTCTACTCACTTTCCCACCAGAGATCACACCTTGTATAGACACACTGTGGGACTGGTGCTACCCTTTGAAACGTGCTGACACTTTGTAGTCTGCATGGCTTCTCACAAGAGAAGCACCTTGGGGGGGAGGGGGGGGGGAATTGCTGTCTTTAAGAATGCCTGTCTGTCTCCTGGCCTATTGGGAGGTGTTAGACCACAGCTACTGTGTGAACATGGAGTCAAGCAGCGCTCCACGTGTCTACTGTACTCCTGGAGGGAGGCAGAGCAGCACAGCAGAGAGCAGGCAGACAGCTACAGCAATAACCTCCTTCTGGGTTAAAAATACCCCCAGTCAGTGTGAAGCTCTAGCTACCAACACATCACTGCACTGCACCTGCCATTCACCTCCGTTTGGATGGAGATCCACAAAGGCAGCCCCAGCTATAAAAAGACCGTCAGCTTCTAAAATGGTGATAGCAGATGCTGGGTACCTTGCGCCCTGTGTGTGGGAGGATTCTGCCATGGGCTTAAAGGACCCTAAATAGAGCGTTTGACATATGGGCCTCTGATTGTTTGAACATGGAATCTCCTGGACTTCTGCCACTCAGCATAAATCCTTTGATACCTCCGCCCCAAACCCACTCATCATCTTTCACCCTGCCCAAATCAGGTCATTCGCTCAGTTGCCAAGAGGCAATTTCCATCGGCTTGAACAATGACCAAGTGTGGGGTTTGAGATAGAGCACCATTGACAACAACATCTGCAGAGGAGAAACATCTACATTGCCGGGACACACACTCACACACATATGGGTCTTATAGTGACAGACAGACAGATAGACAGCAGCATTGTGAAGGAGAGGGTAGTGGAGGTTTAACATGGCTTGGCCACGGCACGGCTCCCTTTATTGCTGAGTTACTACAGAATAAGACGACTGACTACCTGCCTACGCTAGTTTGGTTAAACATGTCATGTGACCAGTTTGTCTTCTTCCTGTCTGAGACAGACCCATATCACATGGCTCACTGCTCTGAAGAGGTATATTCAAGGGCATTTAGATCAATAGAGCTCACATTTAGGTAACAGTTTTAATTCTTTCTTTCTTTCTTTTTTTTCCCCAAGAAAAAGAATGAGAGAAAATGGCCGTCGGGTTCACCAGAATTAACTGTACACTCAGTTTTCCATTATTAATAAATATATACATGTCCTGGTCAAGTCCAGGAGGTGAAATAACTGTCTGACAAGTGAGGCTGTTCATAGTGGTTGCCATGTGTGTTGTCATCAGAACACATTTGGAGATGTCTTGAGGTTCTGACTAGAAACCATGTTAATTAAGAGCCTGCAATTATTCCTTCTGAAGATATAGAGAGAGGGGGAGATCCTTCACATACAGTATGACCACAGACCATAAACAAAACAAAATTATTACTGTACATAGTATTTCTTATATATTTTAAATTAATCTGCATCATTTTATATTTATACTTATAACCAAGTTTTGCATTTGTTCTTCTTTATTTGTATTTTTTTTAATGTCTGGGGCCCGAGGGGGTGGAGAACAAGAGAGGTCAGTCTGTCTCCTGTCTCAGTCAGCAGGGTGTCCCTGTCCTGAGTCCCTTCTGTCCATGTCTCTCTGTCTGCATTGCCCTGTCCCCATCGCCTTCACAGGGGGCACCTGCTCCTCCATCAGACCTTGGCCTCCAGCATCTCCAGGAAGAGTTTGTGCATGGGCACCTTGCCCTGCACTTTGATGCTGTAAAAGTGCTGCACGGCCTTGGTGGCGGTCTGGCGCAGCAGGGGCAGGGTCATGAGCAGCTTGCCTGCCCGCCGGGGGTCCTCCTGGTGTTGGCTGCTTTCGTAGTCCTGAAGAGCCTCGTGGAGCGCATCCTGGAGCTTCTGCACCGCCTCCACGTCCTCTATATGCATGGAGTCTGGAGAGGAGAGGGAGGGACAGGGTCAGTGAGAGAGGGCTCTTCAACATGAGTCTTGTGTTAATATCTTCAGAGATATAATGACAACACAAACCATTGCTCGATATATTGAAATGTAAAATAGTTCTGTAAACAGTAACACATCTCAATTGTATTTTTACTAAAGTAAACAATGGCTGGGCTGGGACTACTGATCTCTCAGTGGAGTCAGCTATGGGACACGTAATCAGCATAATTAACACTGTGAAAAGATAAACAACAGAATGTAAAGAAAAACACAAAGCTTAATGTCTTTTTTTTGCCTGGCGCCCTGGGTTTGATTTTCATATGGCCTTTGACCAATGAGACTGAAAATCAATGTAATCCTGCTGATTCCTGGAGGACGCAATGGAATGAATTGCGACCAAACCCCAGTGAATGATCACACATTAAACACCTCACTGTTCCAAAGGACAGCTCCGGAATAGACTGTTTTCTTATAAACACTCTGGGAATCGGACGGTGTAAACTAGCTTCAATAAAGAAATTATACTTCCTTCACATTTGGATTAATTTCCTCCCTCCTCTCCCACAGAAACATCTAGATCAAATAATGAGTGGAATGAAAGTATATACTATTGTACATTTGATTACATTATCATAGGACTGTCAGTGCTTAAGCTAGCTGGAAACCATATTTTGACTGATTGATTATCATACAAAATGTATTCTATCAATTCTGATCCAACCTGTGTAACTAAATGTATGTATGTATGTATGTCCAACCTGTGTAAACTAAATGTATGTATGTAGGTCTACTGTAACAGTGAAACTGAATCAACAACAACCACCATGTGTCTCATATGGACATATCATCCTCTCAGTCTCAGAGGCGGGTTCTCTCTCTGACTCATTGCAGTCACTCTCTCTCTCTCTCTCTGGTGTGCCGTGGTGTACTGCATTGTTCACGACTACTTTTACTGCATGTGTAGTATGTTTCAACACTTTTAATTTCTCCCTCTCTCCCTCTCTGCCTCCCACTCTCTCTTTGCCTCACCTCTCTCTCTCCCTCTCTGCCTCCCACTCTCTCTTTGCCTCACCCCTCTCTCTCTCTCTCTCTCTGCCCCCCTCACCTCTCTCTCTCTCTCTCCCCCTCTCCCTCTCTGCCTCCCACTCTCTCTTTGCCTCACCTCTCTCTCTCTCTCTCTCCCTCTCTGCCTCCCACTCTCTCTTTGCCTCACCCCTCTCTCTCTCTCTCTCTCTCTCTCTCTCTCTCTCCCTCTCTGCCTCACACTCTCTCTTTGCCTCACCCCTCTCTCTCTCTCTCTCTCTCTCTCTCTCTCTCTCAGGGATAGACTGGGGTTGTGGTTATCTCAGTGGTTAACCAGTGTCTGGTACTCGTGAGACAGCGTGTCATTGGTAGCCTGACTCATCTCACCTTGGTGGTGCATATTTCACCACACGGGACAATAAAAGGCAAACAGATTTCAGACTTCATCCTAAATTCATTGACTGGAACAACTGTAAGCCCAAGACCTTGAGACATTTCTCACCCTGACGCTTTCCAATCCACAGCGGTAAAAGGAAGTAGGTCGTGAATGGGGGGGGTGAGCAGAATAGATTAACAAAAGGGAAAATCACCAGGAACTCAGAGAGCTAACTGACTACTGTATCTCCTGTTTGTGTCAAACACAGTCAGTGATAAACAGGATATTAGGAAATATAGACAAGTCAATGCACTGACAAATTATTAGCAATTAAATGCATTTTAATTACAGTGATAAATCATAGAACTAATAAATGTATCAGAGACATTAGTGTGTGTGTGTGTTTGATATTTGAGCCATTACAGTGATCTGATCCCAAGAGTGAGTGAGCATAGGGGACACAGGTCAGAGTGAATGAGCATAGGGGACACAGGTCAGAGTGAGTGAGCATAGGGGACACAGGTCAGAGTGAGTGAGCATAGGGGGAGGGATAGAGTGAGATAGATATTGAGAGAGAGAGGGGGGTAGATAGAGAGTGAGAGAGATAGAGAGAGAGAAGGGGAGAGGGAGAGACAGAGAGAGAGCGAGCGAGAGAGAGGGGGGATAGAGAGGGAGTGAGAGGGAGAGAGAGAGAGAGAGGGGGGGATAGAGAGGGAGTGAGAGGGAGAGATAGAGAGAGAGAGAGAGGAATTGAGATAGAGAGAGAGAGAGAGAGAGAGAGAGAGAGAGAGAGCAAGCATGTAGGCTTTGGAGGAAGGGATGGTTTTAAAAAAACAACTTTGAAGAAACAATTTCCTTGCAATCCATCAGAGAGCCCACGTCGATCCCATTGATAAACTGCTAATTACAAAATCAATCGCTATGAATTTTCACAGCTGTCAGACAGAGGGGCTCCCGGGAGAGGAATCTCACAGAGACCTTGCTCAAACGTTCCGGACGCCCCCTCCCCACCCTGACACAAGGCCTCACTCCCTCCCCTGCCTTCCACACCTCACCTGCCCCACCCCCCAACAAAGCTCTGCCGTGTGAAAGCAAAGCCCACCATCAGCATTTTCATTTGTCAGCCTGACAAAAAAAGAGAGAGCACGCCCGTGGCCCAGCCAGGCATTGATCAGAGACGGACAAGCCCTGCCTTCTCAAAAGCAGCCTGTCGATATGAGTGTACCGTCTTTGCATTGGAACAAACGAGACCCATCACTCCCTGATACTCATTCCGTTCGACTTAACACATTTTATTGACAGGTCTTGTGCTCCTAATGAAATGCTAAATTTATCTCCCATGGCTGGCGTGCCCTGCAGCTACTGTTATGGAGATAGAGAGGGACGGATGGAGAAATATCACAACATGGAAGGATTTCAATTAAAAGCTCAGTCCTTCCCTCCTCCCCTATCTCTCTCACTCCAAACTAAAGGGTAAAGTCAACAACTACTTTAAACACGGACATGACATGTTGGTCAGAGATATAGAAATGTAAACTTAACATATTAAATTCATAAATATTAATGTAATGGAGAATATTAACAAATACAAATGATGAACAATTGTTATCACGAGTAAGATAATAGTCCAATATGACATTTTAAGCAGTTTTCTGGATTTGTGCAAATGTAAATAGAATGAGTTTTTAACTTTAAAAGAACCCCATAAAGAACACTAAAATCATGTTTGATGTGGTGGCAAAAGTGTTTTAAAAATTCAGAACACATTTAATAGTAATAGTTTGTTCATTTGAAACTAACACTTGCTCTAGATCTGATATATGAAAGTTTTTTGAGATGAATGAAATGTGTATAAATACTGTATTTATTCATAAAATTACAACAAAAAGTTTTTTTAAAGTCCCAATTATTATTACTGACTACATGTGTATATTGCTTGTGATGACCCATTTTACAATATCCTATTGTCCATAAAATACTGAAAATTTATACTGTGATTTTCAAAACATATATTTTGTTTGTTGCAAAAATACAATATCACCTTAAATTAGGAATTTTATATTTATATTTTTAATGATTTTGTTATTTTTGTACCTTTTTTAACTACATTAGGCAAGTCAGTTAAGAACAAGTTCTTATTTACAATGATGGCCTACCAAAAGGCAAAAGGCCTCCTGCGGGGTCGGGGGCTGGGATTAAAAACATATAGGAAAAAACAAACATCCTGACAAATGAGACACCATAACACCACATAAAGAGAGACCTAAGACAACAACATAGGATGGCAGAAACACATAACAACACAGCATGGTAGCAACACAACATGACAACAACATGGTAGCAACACAACATGACAACAACATGGTAGCAACACAACATGGCAGCAGCACAGCATGGTAGCAGCACAAAACATGGCACAAACATTATTGGGCACAGACAACAGCACAAAGGGCAAGAAGGTAGAGACAACAATACATCACGCGACAAAGTCACAACTGTCAGGAATAGTGCAATGATTTAGTCTTTGAATGAAGAGACGGAGATAAGAGCTGTCCAGTTTGAGTGTTTTTTGCAGCTCGTTCCAGTTGCTAGGTGCAACGACCTGAAAAGAGCAGCGACCCAGGGATGTGTGTGCTTTGGGGACCTTTAACAGAATGTGACTGGCAGAACAGGTGTTGTATGTGGAAGATGAGGGCTGCAGTAGGTTGCATACCAGAAAGAATACTATAGACATCAAGACATCAAGAAAGCCACTCAGTAGATTATTGACAAGTTTTTCCAACACTTTTGATAACAGGGCAAAATAGAAACTGGCCTATAATAGTTAGGATCAGCTTCATCTTGACCCTTTGAATAACGGACACTTCGTGTCTTCGCCTTCCAAGCAATGGGAACCTCCCCAGAGAGGTTAGAGATGGGCTTCGAGATGATAGGGGCAGCAACCTTAAAGAAGAAAGGGTCTAAACCATCTGACCCAGATGTTTTTTTTCAGTCAAGTTTAAGGAGCTCCTTCAGCACATCGGAATCAGTGACCGCCTGCAGGGAGAAACGTTGTAGCGGGGCAGCGGAAAAAGAGGGAGGAGCAAAGGGGCTTGTCGCATTAGAAGGCGTGGGAGATGGGGAAATGGCTGAGTTGATTAGGAATCATGACTTAATGAAGTGGCGATTAAAGAGCTCCTTGTCAGTAACAACTAGAGATGGGCAATATATCAGTGAAAATATCAGAATTTCTATTAGCTACAAAAGCCAAAATCGGTATCGGCCCGATATCTAGTTTAACGCCAATGTTAAAAACCGATGTCAAAGCTACCGTGCATACCTATATAACGTAGGTACATGACGTAATAACGCCACGTAAAATGTTGCGCTACACCTGCAACACAGCATTCCTAACTTAGCCCACAATGTCTGTTGTGTGGATCAAGCAGTCAACAAGTCGAGCAGTCATTTGAAATAGTAAGACAATTTCAGCGAGACAACTCAAAGGCGAAATCCATTAAAGCCAAGATAATGGGATTCATTACACTTGACAATCTACCGTTCTCTATCGTGGGGGGATGTTGGTTTTCGACGACTGGTCGAGCACCGGTATACACTACCAAGTGCTCTATTTTTCAGATGTTTCCCTTACCGGAGTTACACAATAATAGCGTCACGGCTATTAGCTTCTCTACATACATGCTATGGAACGCCGTTTGGGTGTTTGCGTGTCAAAAAATATACAGTAGCACTGTCAAAGTTGTACAAAAAAGTCTGCAAACAAGAAAACACCGGCCACGGACGATGTGTTTATAATACCGTGCTAGTTTTAGCTTGGCACCTAGCTAGCACCAATACAACCAGCCTGAAAACAATGATCAGTATAAACTGCAGTCATTTTCATTATTCTTACAAATTATTTGTGAATCTTTGTGAGTAAGTATTAGCTAGGTTGCCACTTGTTGTTCTCCTACTGAAATTGAACTTCAGTTCATGAAAATAAATAGCTAGCCAGCTACTTAAATAAAAGTATGTCATTGACAGTGATGCAAATTAATACAAATAGTAGAATTATGCCATACTTTTATTTTGAAGGCTAACCGCAAAGTCCACTGTTGTGGCTAATCCTTATTGTGGCTCGCTTCACATAGATGGGTCCGAGCACCATTAATCAATAAGAACTGTCTTATAAATGAGGATTCATTTAGATGATGACGCCTAGCTATATACAGTTGAAGTCAGAGGTTTACATACACCTTAGCCAAATACATTTAAACTCAGTTTTTCACAATTCCTGACATTTAATCCTCGTAAAAAAATTCCCTGTCTTAGGTCAGTTAGGATCACCACCTTATTTTAAAGAATGTGAAATGTCAGAATAGTAGTAGAGCTTTCATTTCTTTCATCACATTCCCAGTGGGTCAGAAGTTTACATACACTCAATTAGTATTTGGTAGCATTTCCTTAACATTGTTTAACTTGGGTCAAATGTTTTGAGTAGCCTTCCACAAGCTTCCCACAATAAAGTCGGGTGAATTTTGGCCAATTCCTCCTGACAGAGCTGGTGTAACTGAGTCAGGTGTGTAGGCCTCCTTGCTCGCACACACATGTTCAGTTCTGCCCACAAATCTTCTATAGGATTGAGGTCAGGGAATTGTGTTGGCCACTCCAATACCTTGACTTTGTTGTCCTTAAGCCATTTTGCCATAACTTTGGAAGTATGCTTGGGGTCATTGTCCATTTGGAAGACCCATTTGCGACCAAGCTTTAACTTCCTGACTGATGTCTTGAGATGTTGCTTCAATATATCCACATAATTTTCCTACCTCATGATGCCATCTATTTTGTGAAGTGCACCAGTCCCTCCTGCAGCAAAGCACCCCCACAACATGATGCTGAGACCACTGTGCTTCACGGTTGGGATGGTGTTCTTCGGCTTGCAAGCCTCCCCCTTTTTCCTCCAAACATAACGATGGTCATTATGGCCAAACAGTTCAATTTTTGAGGACATTTCTCCAAAAAGTATGATCTTTGTTCGGATGTGCAGTTGCAAACCACACTCTGGCATATTTATGGCGGTTTCTGAGCAGTGGCTCCTTTCTTGCTGAGCGGACTTTCAGGTTATGTTGATATAGGACTCGTTTTACTGTGGATATAGATACTTTGTACCTGTTTCCTCCAGCATCTTCACAAGGTCCTTTGCTGTTGTTCTGGGATTGATTTGCATTTTTCGCTCCAAAGTACGTTCATCTCTAGGAGACAGAATGCGTTTCCTTCCTGAACGGTATGATGGCTGAGCGGTCCCATGGTGTTTGTACTTGCGTACTATTGTTTGTACAGATCAATGTGGTACCTTCTGGCATTTGGAAATTGCTCCCAAGGATGAACCAGACTTGTGAAGGTCTACAATTTTTTTCTGAGGTCTTGGCTGATTTCTTTTGATTTTCCCATGATGTCAAGCAAAGAGGCACTGAGTTTGAAGGTAGGCCTTGAAATGCCTCCACAGGTACACCTCCAATTGAGGTATATCAAAAAATAAGGTTCAAGCGTCTTCGATAGAGGTGATCAAGCTGATTCTATACCAATTTACAGAGGCCAGGTCATGAAGGAAGGCTTGCTCATTAAATATTTTTAGCAAGCGTCTATGACAAATCAGTACAGGTTGTTTCACTGAGCAGCCATTACGAACACAGGCTGTAAAACAGTGATCACTAAGGTCATTACAGAAAACACCAGACTGATACCTATCAGGATTATTTGTGAGGATGACATCAAGGAGAGCAGCCTTTTCTGGGTGTTTGGAGTCATACCTTGTGGGATAATAATCTGAGAAATATTTAGGGAGTCCCACTGCTTTAGGACTTGGTCAAGTGGTTTAAGCATGTCCCAGTTTAGGTCACCTAGCAGGACAAATTCAGACTTAGTGTAAGGGGCATTCATTGTTTACATGAATTGCTCTTTCAATATTGCATCAATTACAAATCCTTGTAAAGAATGTAATATCCAGATATTCACCTATCATCCCTGTTTGCCACTTTATTTACGCTCTATATTGCACTGCATTGTCGGAACTAGAAGCACAAGCATTTCGCTACACTCGCATTAACATCTGCTAACCATGTGTATGTGACAAATAACATTTGATTTGATTTGATTTGATTTATTGGTGTATATTGTCCTACCTGAGTTGGCGAGAGCGATGGCCTTGAGGGTAACAAACTCCTCCTTCTCCACCTTCAGCTTCTTGTACTTGCGAACAAGCTGCAGGATGGACACGTAGAGGTCGAGCAGGCCCGTGAGCCGCGAGTGCTCCTCGTCCATGATGTAGTCCTCTGCATACACCAGCTCGTCCTCGTAGGGCAGCGAGCGGAACACGATGCTCAGGATCAGGATCTCCATCCAGGCGCTCTGCAGTAGGCTCATCTGGTCTGCCAGGGACAGTGTGGAGAAGCCTGAGGAGACAGAAGAGAATTGTTACCTGCACTACAATGCACTGGCACTCATATCATTTTGTGTTTGTATGTGTGTGTGTTTTATTGTGTTTTTGTATGTGTGTGTGTGCATGCGTGCGTGCGTGCGTGCGTGTGTGAAAGAGTGGGTGTTTCCAGCTCCTGCTTTGCCCTTAAGATGAAATAGAAAACAGTGAAAAAGAATCGGATGGGCTCTTTATATTCACACTTTGTCAATAGATCAATGCAATTATCTCAAATAAAGGGTGACCTATTAAAAGAACATCAACAAGTTAACAACGCCACTCTGATTATTTTAATCTGTGAAGCCGAAGATGTACTGTCCACTTTCAAGGTCTTTTCTCATGGACAGATCTGATCAGTAACCAAAACATGAGTTGTTGGTTTCACCCCGGCTGACTACACTACATGCCACGGCACATGTTAGCAGGAGAGGTGTTTAATTTTAAATGCACTCTGGAAGGTCCTCTCTGAAATGGGTGTCACAGCACTCCAGTGGGCTTTACTGTAAGTGAAGACAGTAAATCGGTGCAAAGGTCTTCGAGACACAAAGCCGTCTGGTCAGCCCTTGTTTCCTGTCACACTGCTATTGGTGGGATTAGCACTGAGACAGATCCTCATTGGAAGGGTCGAGGACGTGACACACACTCAGTGCCGCGCTGGGGGAGGTAATGAAAACATACATACAACACTAACATGCACGCTCGCTCGCACACACGCACACACACACACACAGCGAGGGGTCATGGGAGCCACCCTGCCCTAAAGGCCTGCTTTAAAAAATATAAAAAAATACTGATGTTTTATTGTCACATACACCGGATAGGTGCAGAAATCCTGTCCCCGTTCCTGACAGCAGCTGGATGAAATGAAATGGTCTGGATCACTGCAATTTCCTATTCTAACATAGCAGCACCCCTTGATTTGTTTTTATATATATATATATATATATATATATATATATATATATATATTGATATAGATATTATATAAAAATAACAAATATTCACAAAAGTAGTGCACTGGGCCTTTAATAGTCTTGTATTAGCGGACTGATATAGCCGATATACCCACCTACTCCCCCCAAAAATATATATATACTGATATACTACCCCAAAACAAATCGCAGCACCCCCACGCGTATGCCTTCAAACACACAGGATGCTACTGCTACCTCTACATATGGACAAAGAAACAACCATCCACACAGATTCTCTGAAGATGAGGTGAGGGAATTCAGAGAAATTAAAAGGAGAAAGAGGATCTGGACAGAAGAGAGGAACAGATAGCCATCTCATCCCTTTTTCCCCTTACTACCCTTCAGTGGTCAATAAACTGGGCACATCCCCTCCTCCCCCACAATCCCTCCTGTCCTGGTCTAGCGGGCCCACGGCGCCCCATTCTGAAAACATTTTAGCCCTCTCCGACGTCGCCTGATTAAAATGATTGCTTTTACAAGTTTACTGTTGCAATACTATCTTCTCCCAGGTGATTAAGAGGTGATAGATTACACTATTGACCAGGCCGCTCACCACACCTCCTCCAGATGTTTTCTCTTAAATATAAATGATCTCATTGGGACAGTCACAGGGTGATGTTTATCTCCCCAGCCCTGACACTGTGGTGGACACACACATATGGGTGAGAAAGAGGGAGAGAGGGAGAGAGAGATAGAAACAGAAGTGGGAGAAACAGATAGAATAAAGTAGAGAGAGAGAGAGAGACAAAGAGAGAGAGAGAGAGAGAGAGAGAGAGGAAAGGGGCTACCTGAGAGTTCAATTTCCCTTATCGTGGTGATGACCACAGCAGGGGAGAGCTGGAGGATACATTCATTAACAGATTGCGATCGTAATGTGAGGGCCTTCACAATGTGAAGGGGAATCAATAGTCAGTAGAATGGAGGCTGATCAAACAGAGACAGAGACAGGTGCAGGGCCCAGGGCAGGGCAGGGCAGGGCAGGGCAACCCGGGTGGCCAGGGGTATGTGAACCACAGACAGGACCAGCAAAATACAGACACTTTACCAAATTTGCTAGGAGCACATATTCATATCATTGTAGGAGGAAGCCACAAGTCCAGGTTAGTTCAGGTTCCTGTGCAACCACACCTCAAAATGCATTATAAATCCCTGTCTGCACTGGAGTAGGCGTACCTTGCCATTAGTGAGACAGAATCTGGACTGACCGCAAGGAAATTGTCACGCAAGTGTAGACAAGGTGCAGCCTGATTGCTGCGTCAGGTTGGCATTGCAATCACAGCCCAAGCTTTGTGCACACTTTTAATGCCAAGGAGGACTCAAGCGGAACAAACACCTTGCCCTCAATGTGACAGCACAGGGAAAGAACTTGTTCTAGATTTGTACGAGAGAATGCAGAATCCCTCTGTTATACCAGACACCTCTCAGCAATATGCACACACTGAACACAGCAGCCTGCAATTACGTTTGACGCTAAAAGTCCTTGAATTGAATCTGGTGTTGTGAGATGGAGAGTAGGTGTTTTCCCCCTGCTCTGTCTCTCTCTTCAGGGCCTAAATTATGGCTCCAAATGGAATCTCGTGTCGTTGCCTTGCCGTTTTCCACTCAATTTAATCGAGTAATGAAGTGACTTGCCGACTCCGCAGGTCACATGGCACTCTGGCCGCCACGCTCCAAAGGCGGCCCGGTTAAGTGCCGTCGGAGTGGGTGATTTCCTCTAATGAAATATCAATATTTACATCTTCATTTCCACACCAGTGCCTTGGTGGGATTTGACCAAACATGACACAATATTGACCAAATCTGAAAGACCTGTCTGTGTGGTTGAAGGCCCTTTTCCACTCGGCTGCTGAGTCCACTGGGTGAGTAAGCTAGCAGAGGGCAAGAAAGGCATTTCTGAGATCTTTATTTTTTACATTGATTTTGATTAAGGAAGCTTTCATATGGGGAATTGTGAAGTTATGAGAGAATCGTGCTTTAACATTATAACGTTTTAATTACATTTATAATGTAGTATTTCTTTTATCCACTAAACACAAGGGAACTTCAACATACAGTTGGTTTTAAGTGAATCATCTATGCTGTACCACAATGTACCTTGTCCTTACATGTGGACAAGAGGTCCCCAGGATAAATGTCTCTCCCTGGGATTACAGATGGTGACAGACAGACATGTGGTGGCTGTGAACAGGGAACATGTTCTCTTCTCGCCTCTTGTCCAGACACTGAAGACCATGACTGATTTCAACAGTAGACTAATTCACTTCATGCCGCAGCTGCGTTCTTACAAGGAGCCCTGTCCTTGGCTTGGCACAGTATAAAATCACACCAGTTTGTTGCTTGTGTTTATGGAGCTCAATAAACACGGCCACTTGAAATGGTTTCAACAACATTGACAAGCTTGGCCGGTCTCTCTAGCTGATAAAGGCAAATCTAGAATAGGGGTTCACTGCCATATTTTGTATAAATCACATATGAGAGTCATAAGACAGGAATAAATCTGTTTTCTTTGACAGATCATTTCCCTCAGCTTGTCCTGATCTGCTCCCTCACATTTGGCCTGACTTATCTATACTGAATTTGCATACTCAAACAATATCCCTGTCAAAACAGTCCTGTTACAGTCTCATTGCTCTGTCCTCTAAGCTCTCATCTGTTAATCCTATAGAGACGAACACATGTCGAAATATGTTTTGGTTTATCTTATGATTCTTAGCTTGTTATTGTGGATACAACTGTAAAGAGCCAGTTAGGGAGAGACAAAATCCCCAACCGACATATCTCTGACATATCTCTAACATATCTCCGACATATCTCTAACACATCTCTGACATACCTCTAACATATCTCTAACATATCTCCGACATATCTCTGACATATCTCCGACATATCTCTGACATATCTCTAAAATATATCTGACATATCTCTAACATATCTCTGACATATCTCCGACATATCTCTGACATATCTCCGACATATCTCTGACATATCTCCGACATATCTCTGACATATCTCTAACATATCTCTGACATATCTCCGAAATATCTATGACATCTCTAACATATCTCTGACATATCTCTGACATATCTCTGACATATCTCTGACATATCTCCGACATATCTCTGACATATCTCCGACATATCTCTGACATATCTCTGACATATCTCTAACATATCTCTGACATATCTCTAACATATCTCTGACATATTTGCGACATATCTCTGACATATCTCTAACATATCTCTGACATATCTCTGACATATCTCTGACATATCTCCGGCAGACCAGGCAGGCCACCCCGCGCCGACTGCCTCTGGGTCCACCACTCGTCAGATTAATCAGGGTGGCATTTCATCTGCCAGAGCAGAGGACGGCCCAAAATTAAATGCTGAAGATTTCTGTTGAGCGGGAGTTCATATTCTATTAATTTATTATTGTTTCCCTCTCCCAGAGGGCCATTAGTACGGGTCATAAAAAGAGATGTAATTACGAGGCATGGTGGCCCCCTCCAGCTGCAGCCCCCTCGTATTTCACCCTCAATCAAACTACTGAACAGACCGACAGAGAGAGAGAGACAGAGAGAGAGAGGCATGGAGAGAGATGGGGATTGAGGGAGAGGGATGAAAGGAAAGAGATGGAGGGAGGGATGGGGGAACGAGAGAGTGAGAGAGAGAGGGATGGAGGGAAAGGAAGAGAGAGAAAGATAGAGAGAGGAAGAGAGAGATGGAGAGGAATAGAGAGAGAGAGAGTAATTCTCGCTGGACAGGGGCTGATCTATCATGGCTAGCTATCAGAAGGACAAGCCAGCCCTGAAGACTTTTGCCCAACAGCAATCTCACCTCAGCCCAGTCTAGTGCTCTCCAGGCTCCAGTTCAATACTAGCCCTAAAAATCACAGAGGTCCAGCTAGCTCATCAAAGCTTTTATTTCAGAAACAGTCTTTTAAAACATCCCCAAATCGACTACTTTTATTTCAGAGACAGATACATTCTTAATTAAATCATCTCAAAAATGTTATTACAAGAAGCTGTGCTGTTAATGATATGTCCTGATCAGCTATACATTGGTCTTAAGGTTGATAAAACTACATTTATTTCATACCAAACAGACTGGAGCAGAAGCAAAGCCGTGTGGTCATTTTGATTCTAATGCGTGTGCAAGCCTGTGTATGTGTGTGTGTGTGTGTGTGTGTGTGTGTAAGATGCAGCTGACGGCAATGATTCTTCCTGAATTTACATGACAGCGCCAGGGGGACCCAATCAATAGCTGCTTGGTAATAAATTGCTGTGCTTGACATAAATAATTTACCCTGAGCCTCGGCCACACGTTCAACACACAGCTCAAGTCAGCCTGCTGCAAGCCTTCACTGGATACACAGTGCCCCACACATCACACAAACTACCTTGTCATATATGATGTTACAAATACAATTCAGTACATCTTGAATTTCAGCAGTGGAAATCGGTTTGAAAAGTCACATATAGCTGGATGATAGACAATTAATTAATTCAATTCTGTTTTGCAGGTTAAAACTATGACTAAACAGTTCAGTGCTCTCACTTTTCTGAAGAGCCAGCTATCTCTACTTTTAAGATGATAACCAGACCATTATCCCATTGTAAGTAGCTGGGAATGGGTGATTTGACCAGCGGCCTGTGAACGTTATGAGGTTGTATAACGTTAAATACAGTAATCCCCTTGTCTTAATCTGCACCCCCTGACCCCGTGACCCCGGCTCGGGAGTATTTAGCCGTCCCAAGGGTCCCACAGCCCTCGTTTGGCGTTATATATCTCTGTTTAGCCCAAAGACCAGGAGGAATCTGACTTTAATCATTCACATAATTACACATAATTTATCTCTGCTGCCAACCAGCAACACGTCTTAATGAGGGACGGACAGCTATCTGACAATGTCTAAAGGCACATCATCAGCTCTCTGAAGGACTTCCTCACTGCAAATTACTAATACTATTTATACCCTGCTGACGTTAATGATGTATATCAAAATATAAAATGCGTTTGATGCTCGGTTTGCTGGTAACTACTCATACAAACGGGTGACATTTTGTAGCATGGCAACAAAACAAAGGAATCCCCCTTCTCTGTTCCTGGTAGAGGTCCCTTTCCTACCCTTAAACACCCCTGCCTGCCTCCCTGCCTCTCTCCCTGCCTGCCTGCCTCTCTCCCTGCTTCTCTCCCTGCCTGCCTCCCTCCCTGCCTCCCTCCCTGCCTGCCTCCCTGCCTCTCTCCATGCCTGCCTCCCTGCCAGCCTCCCTGCCTCTCTCCCTGCCTCTCTCCCTGCCTGCCTCACTGCTTCTCTCCCTGCCTGCCTCTCTCCCTGCCTGCCTCTCTCCCTGCCTGCCTCCCTGCCTCTCTCCCTGCCTGCCTCCCCGCTTCTCTCCCTGCCTGCCTCCCTGCCTCTCTCCCTGCCTGCCTCCCTGCTTCTCTCCCTGCCTCCCTGACTCTTTCCTTCCTCTCTCCCTGTCTCCCTTCCCTCCCTGCCTCTCTACTTCTTCTCTCCTTCCTCTCTCCCTGTCTCCTTCCCTGCCTGGACTTATCTGATACACCCCATCTCAATCTCCCAGCCCCCTCAGCATGGTGCTCCCTGCCTGTCTGCCTGGGTTCAGGCCTCAGCATCCACCTGATTGCTCAATCTATCTTTATCTGGTGTGTTGAAGCCTACGTCAGAGGGTAAATTGAATATACTAAGAGCTGTCTGTTGGTGTCTATATTTAATAAAGTACACTGATGAGGTGCTGATGTATTGCCCGGCAGTATTCACACTCTATTACAAGAAGATTACGCAGCTTGAGTAGGATCAGCCTGGCAACACAGTAAGTAGATTTCACAATTTAATGGCAAAGCAACACAAAAAAAAACAGAGGGGGCTGTGGGGGAGGAGGGGTGTGGGGGAGGAGGGGGGTGGGAGTGTGTAGGAGCTCACATATACCAGAGGTGTGATATCTCCTAAACATCACTGCCTTGTTCCCTGCTAACAACTAAACATAAGCTACATGACCAATGGAGTCTGTATACTGAGCTAACAGGCTGGAATTGAATCAAGTAGATTTGATTGATAATCCCCAAAGACCATTAATAAATAAGAACAAGAACCAGGCCAATTCATTAGGCTGTTTGGGTGTAACTGCAAAGCAAAAATCTACAACTACATTTGATAAAAGACAATTGACATTCTGGGTTTTGTCTTAAACTGAACAATTTTGAAAAATATCGTTATTACATGAAATGTCTTACAAAATGTAAAATACTAGGATATGGAGTGTGTTCTACATTCCTATTGAAACATGCAAAAAGACAATGAACCCAACCAGGTTTAGGTCTGTGGACTAGACACAAACCGCAAGAGGAGACCAGTCAGCACTCAGTGAACCCACAGAATCACACCACAGAATTCCCATCAGAAAACACTCCAACCCTGGAAACAGCAGGTGACAAACGTCTGCCTCTAACAATGCAACCCTCCTGCACAAGTGGCATGCATGGCAGGTTCCACATGGTTCACACTGTTCCTGGATTAGGGGCTGGGGGTAGTTTTGGAAGGGTTGGGGGGGGTTCAGCAGTGCCCCCCCCCTGCGAAATATGTTAAGGAGACACAGAGGTCATAGCCATGTGGAGACCAGGCAGCCCAATTCTGATTGTTTTGTCACTGATCAGAACAGCTCTGAAAAAAATCTGAGGTGAAAAGATCTGATGTGATTGGTCAAAAAAAACAATTAGTGGAAAAAAAAAGAGAATTGGGCTGCCTAAGTTCCTCCTAAACCACTTGGACACAGAGAAATGCAGCTTGGGGGAGGGGGGGGGGCACCTTAGGAGCAAGTCATCACTCATTGTCCCCAAACACTGGCCTTAATGACCGTGATCCAGCCACAGTCCCTGTCAGCCCACCGTCATATTTGCCTCCTCCCTCCCTCTGCTGCTGCTGTCTCTATCTGGAGCAGAGACGCTGGCATCCACAGCCTCATAATGATCACTAATCCATCAGTAACAGATTTAAAGTAAAGGCTGTCATTAGAGGACCGGGTCCTCAGAGCTGATAACAGCAAACTGGGCCAGGCATCTGCAACACCAACTTGCTTCCTGATAGGTCAACAGTGTGACCTATCACAGTGTGAGGACTTATTGACTAACAATTATTAAGTCTAACTATGCATTGTGTTAGTCAAATCCTGTGGTTGAGATCCTCAGTGTGGCTACAGTATAACTGTACAATTTTACTGTAGTATGTTAATTGAAGTGTATTTCTAGACCATACATTAGAGAGATAACACACCAAATTGATATGGGATCTTGTGAGAGAATGATACCGCTCACGGAAGCTAATAGTACCACTTTGCTGTTCCTCAATCACCCTCCAATTAGACGAGGTTAGCTCTACTCCACGGCCAATTACAGCACTTTCAAAACACTTTTTCAAATGTTAGCCGAGAAAAGGGGCAATGAAAAATCAATTGGGAGAACTTAAGTGCCAATCTTCTTGACTTGTAAATGGTTACCTTTGGACTTTGGTCATTGCCCATCTGTCAATGTCCTAATCAATGTGGCCCACTTCATAATGAACTGTTAATCTTTTTAATTCCATTGCCAAAGGCCAGAAAATCTATCAAAATGCAATCAGCAGTTTTCTCCCTCTCTTTTCCTCCCAGCGAGAGTGGATGGGGAGAAAACATGGTTCTCTGTGCCCTGTGTCTGTGCTAGACTGCCCTGTGTCTGTGCTAGACTGCCCTGGGGTGCCATTGGTGCATAGAGTATTAGTGCATGGAGTCTGGGTCAGCCAGTGAACCATCTCTGATCAGGTTCAGCCATGTACAACTCAATTATGCAGCCATTTCATGGCTGGTGTAGAGGGAATGGCCTAATACAGTGCTCACCAAGGGGAGAACAGGGGAGCTTTGGAGTTACAGTTTCAGTCTCCCTTTTCATTCTAATTTGACGACTTTATGGCACATTTTGGGGTAGTCAAACAATCATAAAGGTTGTAAATTACATCATAGTACTGACGCTGTGTTTTATTCATGATTTAAAAACAAAATGGATTTAGACTCTTTAATTGAAATGTATAAACTCCTGAATGCAATACGTTGATGTTGTTGTTGACTCCAGTAGTCAGGTAAATATAAACAATCGGTAAGAGATAAAAGTGGGTGTGAGTGCATGCATGTGTGTGCATGCGTGTGTACACAGGCAGATCAGAATAATCTACTTAGGTTTAATCATCTCGCTGCAGCTTGTGCAGTACTCCAGCAGTACTATGCAAAGCCAAGCATTTCCACACATTTAGAAATGTCAGACAGTCTGCTTTCCAGTTGAATTTTGGGTTAAACAATCATTATGGAGTCATTCAGAATGATGGGCTTGTTGTCAGACAAGGCATGGCAAATCCAATTAAGATTAGTCAACTATCCACTGTACAATGCAGGTTACGATAATTGTATTAACGCAGCACTTAAAAGCTTTGACATACAAAGCACTGTAGTTAGCGCGCCATATTTACTGTCCTGTATGTCAACACAGGGAGGCAAGGGCTCTGACAACCTTACAGTTGACAATAGAGTGTAGCCCACCTTACAGTTGACAATAGAGTGTAGCCTACCTTACAGTTGACAATAGAGTGTACCCTACCTTACAGTTGACAATAGAGTGTAGCCTACCTTACAGTTGACGATAGAGTGTAGCCTACCTTACATTTGACAATAGAGTGTAGCCTACCTTACAGTTGACAATAGAGTGTAGCCTACCTTACAGTTGACGATAGAGTGTAGCCTACCTTACAGTTGACAATAGAGTGTAGCCTACCTTACAGTTGACAATAGAGTGTTGCCTACCTTACAGTTGACAATAGAGTGTAGCCTACCTTACATTTGACAATAGAGTGTAGCCTACCTTACAGTTGACAATAGAGTGTAGCCTACCTTACAGTTGACAATAGAGTGTAGCCTACCTTACAGTTGACGATAGAATGTAGCCTACCTTACAGTTGACAATAGAGTGTAGCCTACCTTACATTTTACAATACAGTGTACCCTACCTTACATTTGACAATAGAGTGTAGCCTACCGGTAATCAAACGGATTCAACTCATCCTCATGTGCTTTTATAGTTATTCAATAATTTGAACAGAATTCTATAATATTATCTGTAATAATACAGATGGTGTATGTATGGGGTAATAATACAGATGGTGTATGTATGGGGTAATAATACAGATGGTGTATGTATGGGGTAATAATACAGATGGTGTATGTATGGGGTAATAATACAGATGGTGTATGTATGGGGTAATAATACAGATGGTGTATGTATGGGGTAATAATACTACACCCCTACAGATTGCCAGAGGTGAACGGTAGTGTTTTCTCTGTATATTCTAGCCAGAGTTAGTGTACCTGGCTGGCTTGTTTGGGCCAGGTAGATGGATGGGACTGTGTTATTGGGTCAGTGTGATCCAGTCCTGGGTAAGCTAAACTCTCCCCCTGCTGACAATGCACTGCTGACAATGGGCTGTACCGAACAGTTTGGATGAGAAAGGGCTAATCTCCTTAATAGATCTGTAGCTGACTGCTACACCTCTTCTCTTCTGATAAATACTGGAACACCTGTCTGTCCAGGTACAGAACAGTTGTCACTCCTACATGTCCTGCACGCAAGGTGAGAACCAGGAGAGGCCCAGCTTAAACTACAGCAGGGCCTCTGCTGCTGCTGTCAGCTCAGACACACGTCTGGTATGCTCTGTTATACTGAGGCTACATAACAGAGGCTGCATAACAGAGGCTACACTGAGGGACACAGTCATTTAGTGTGTTACCTCTCAATATCTAGCATGCTATAATGTTCTAGAGTTATGAGGGTCAACCTCAAGATCAGACAGAATCTGCTCTGGTTGCAAAAAGAGTCACTAAGCAATGTGTTGACTGTCAGAATCAGGAGAAAACTCTAGAAGGGAGCAGAATCTCTGCTGACATAGAATGTGGCATCCTTAATACAACAGCATCTCATAACCTAACACCTTGTCTATCACACTTCCTATGGAGTAGAGAAACATGATTATGCTTATCAATAATTAAATTGAAGTGTGTGTGTGTGTGTGTGTGTGTATGAGTGATCAGTCTTGTTTCAGAGGGAGGGTCCTGTGGTTATGGTATATATTGACACCCGGGCTACAGCCCCTCCCCAATCAGAGTAGGGATTTTAGCTGGAGTCTATATATTTGATTATTTTAAAACAGTCTCCATTTTGGCCCTATCTCCATGCTAGCTTCTGACATTAATTATCTGCATTTGTATGCGTATTTGTGAGACTGTGCATGTGTGTGTGTGTGTGTGTGTGTGTGTGTGTGTGTATACCCACTGGGAGCAAAGGGAGGGACGTGGATTATAAAGGATAGAGGATCATGAGGGTACTACTGTAAATGGAACTGACCAGGACTAATCGCAACGTCAGATTGCACCAGTCAAAATGAATGGCTGGTCCTGTATCTAAACTGCTATCATGTGTTGGCTTTAAAACTACACAGTATGTTATATGTGATCATGAGGTAATGGTGTTATGCACTGAATGTACACCTGCTCTTTCCATGACTCAGTCTGACCAGGTGATCCCAGGTCAAAGCTATGATCCCTTATTGATGTCACCTGTTAAATCCTCTTCAATCAGTGTAGATGAAAGGGAGGAGTCAACTGAGACATGGATTGTGTATGTGTGCCATTCAGGGTGAATGGGCAAGACAAAAGATTGAAGTGCCTTTGAACGGGGTATGGTAGTGTCAAGAACTGCAATGCTGCTGGGTTTTTCACGCTCAACAGTTTCCCGTGTGTATCAAGAATGGTCGACCACCCAAAGGACACCCAGCCAACTTGACACAACTGTAGGAAGCATTGGAGTCAACATGGGCCAGCATCCCTGTGGAATGCTTTCGACAGCTTGTAGAGTCCATTCCCCGACGAAATGACGTTGTTCTGAATGCAAAAGGGGAAAAACTCAATAATAGGGAGGTGCCCTTAATGTGTTGTACACACAGTGTATATCGTTCTATGGTGTTCAGTTAGTGCAGGGGCTGTAGATGGGTGGGCGTACCTGGGATATGCTTGGCCCAGCCAATGATGACCACCAGCTCCCGGTCAGCCAGGTCACACAGCGTGGTCAGGGCCTTGATGTCACTCTCAGGCATGGTGGGGTCAGGCATGGCGTAGATCTTCTCTGGCTCGGCCACCAGAAGGTGGGACACTATCTTTGTGACTGAGGAGGAAGCAGAGGTGGTCAAAACAATAGTCAAAGGTCACATTACTGTGATGCACAAACAGGTACTGTACTCTTAGATACACACAGTACTTACATGGAAGAACACACAAGTACAATTATGACGTATTCTACATTCAACATTATGTGAGATGGTGTTACTGGGACTGCTATCTTTAAGAACCCAGTCACTGTTTAACATCGGTCATCCGCTCTGAGACCTGTCATAACTCAGCTGTGTCCAGAACAATGCATGTCTGGCCTATATTCTCTAGTACTTCTCCTCCATGGAAATACACCTATACAGACAACAGAGAGTCTGGTCTGAATAAAATGAATGCTTTAACTGAATGTGGACTGGGAGAAGGCTTTGGGGAGGGGTTGGGCAGTGGGGAGGGGTTGGGCAGTGGGGAGGGGTTGGGCTGTGGGGAGGGGTTGGGCAGTGTGGAGGGGTTGGGCAGTGGGGAGGGGTTGGGCTGTGGGGAGGGGTTGGGCAGTGGGGAGGGGTTGGGGTTGGGCAGTGGGGAGGGGTTGGGGTTGGGCAGTGGGGAGGGGTTGGTCAGTGGGGAGGGGTTGGGGTTGGGCAGTGGGGAGGGGATTGGGCTGTGGGGAGGGGTTGGGGTTGGGCTGTGGGGAGGGGTTGGGCAGTGGGGAGGGGTTGGGCAGTGGGGAGGGTTGGGGTTGGGCAGTGGGGAGGGGTTGGGGTTGGGCAGTGGGGAGGGGTTGGTCAGTGGGGAGGGGTTGGGCAGTGTGGAGGGGTTGGGCAGTGGGGAGGGGTTGGGCAGTGGGGAGGGGTTGGGGTTGGGCAGTGGGGAGGGGTTGGGGTTGGGCAGTGGGGAGGGGTTGGGGTTGGGCAGTGGGGAGGGGTTGGGCAGTGGGGAGGGGTTGGGGTTGGGCAGTGGGGAGGGGTTGGGGTTGGGCTGTGGGGAGGGGTTGGGCAGTGGGGAGGGGTTGGGGTTGGGCTGTGGGGAGGGGTTGGGCAGTGGGGAGGGGTTGGTGTTGGGCTGTGGGGAGGGGTTGGGCTGTGGGGAGGGGTTGGGCTGTTGGGAGGGGTTGGGCTGTGGGGAGGGGTTGGGCTGTTGGGAGGGGTTGTGGTTGGGCTGTGGGGAGGGGTTGGGCTGTGGGGAGGGGTTGGGGTTGGGCTGTGGGGAGGGGTTGGGCTGGGGAGGGGTTGGGCAGTGGGGAGGGGTTGGGCAGTGGGGAGGGGTTGGGCTGTGGGGAGGGATTGGGCAGTGGGGAGGGGTTGGGCTGTGGGGAGGGGTTGGGCAGTGGGGAGGGGTTGGGGTTGGGCTGTGGGGAGGGATTGGGCTGTGGGGAGGGGTTGGGCTGTGGGGAGGGGTTGGGCAGTGGGGAGGGGTTGGGGTTGGGCTGTGGGGAGGGGTTGGGCTGTGGGGAGGGGTTGGGCAGTGGGGAAGGGTTGGGGTTGGGCTGTGGGGAGGGATTGGGCAGTGGGGAGGGATTGGGCTGTGGGGAGGGGATGGGCTGTGGGGAGGGGTTGGGTTGTGGGGAGAGGTTGGGCAGTGAGTTGACAAGGCTGTACTCACGGGGTTTTTTGGCAGGAGGGGGGAGGGTGAGGCCCAGGTATGCTGTGCTCTCCGCATCCATCCTCCTCTTGTACTTCTGTCTTCCCCCTCGCACACGGTCCAGACGCACACCTGACACATGACAAGAAGCAAGGAGACCTTTGAGTAGGAAATACAATTTCACCAATCTGACAAATAAAATTAATCAATCAATTCTACAACATAGAATGTTTATAATGAAAACACAACAATTATGAAACCATTTAACACAGGGTAAAGTAGTCCCACAATTAGTAAATTGTTATTGGTAGAGAGTAACACTATAATAACAAACAAACATTCAAGTCTAATTCCCCCTCACACTGTCACGCCTTGGTCAATATGTTTTATGTTATCGTTATATATTTTGGTCAGGCCAGGGTGTGACATGGGTTTATGTGTTGTGTTCGTATTGGGGTTTAATAGGCATTGGGATTGTGTATGGTTAGGGGTGTGTCTAGTTAGGCTTGGCTGCCTGAAGCGGTTCTCAATCAGAGTCAGGTGATTCTCGTTGTCTCGGATTGGGAACCGTATTTAGGTAGCCTGAGTTTCACTTTGTATTCGTGGGTGATTGTTCCTGTCTTTGTGTAGTGTGCACCAGATAGGCTGTAATTAGGTTCACGTTCCGTTTGTTGTTTTGTCTTTATAGTTATTTCATGTATCGTTTCGTTTTCTTCATTAAAGTAACATGAGTAACCACCACGCTGCATTTCGGTCTGACTCTCTTTTAACAACAGACGAACGCCGTTACACACACACTCAGATACCCTCTTCTCAGATTGTTTTACATGATCAGTATCAAAAGTATTCCTCTTGTTATATGAGGAAGCATGAAAACTAGAAACTTGACCAAGCTAAGGTGTGAGTGTCTGTCCAGAGGAATCGCTCTGTTCTGTCGTCTGCATGGTCAGAGTACAGTACAGGGAGTGTCAGAGAGACTGCCGGCTGGCGCTGCGTTCCCATATGTGGTCCATGCCTGGCTGGTCTACTGTGACACTGCCGAGCCTGAAGGAGCTCTAAACATATGAATATTTAACGCAGGGTCAATGATCTCACAGACTGGCCCTCTAATTATTTGGCTTTTTGTGTGAGGCAGACGGAATACTAATGAGCAACCAGGCTGGTACCTGTGAGCTCAGCTGTCAACGGGCCTCTGCATCTAGCCATGTAGCTACTGTAGGAGGAGTGAATCCAAGGTGTGGAGTCGAGTCACATGACTTGATGTGGTGACTTGAGACAACACTTGATATAAAATAAAATAAATTGAGACTTGATTTGGACTTGGTGCCTCAAGACTCGGGACTTGACTTTGACTTGAGATGTGTGACTTAAATATCCGGCCAGGTTTTGTAACGCTTTGTTACTCATTTTGTGGCACAGTGTCTTCATTGACACAAAATGATCCAGAGGCAGTATTGCATTTGCAACCAAACGCACACTCAGCCTTCTGATTGGACCAGCAAACTGTCAGTCATCCCAGGTTGGGTGAGCTAGTCCAGTGAGAAGACTTTGGGGGATTACGAGTGTACAAGTGAGTCTGAATGAGATATAAAATGTTATACATGTTCTCATTGGCTACATATAGCCTACCGTTTGCATGTTATTATTTTTTTAATTAAAAAATATATATATATATTTACTGTATTTCACCTTTATTTAACCATGTAGGCTAGTTGAGAACAAGTTCTCATTTACAACTGCGACCTGGCCAAGATAAAGCAAAGCAGTGTGACACAAACAACAACACAGAGTTACTCATGGAATAAACAAGCGTACAGAAAAAAAGAAAGTCTATATACAGTGTGTGCAAATGGCGTGAGGAGGTAAGGCAATAAATAGGCCATAGTAGCGAAGTAATTACAATTTAGCAGATTAACACTGGAGTGATAGATGTGCAGATGGTGATGTGCAAGTAGAAATACTGGTGTGCAAAAGAGCAGAAAAGTAAATAAAAACAATATGGGGACGAGGTAGGTAGATTGGGTGGGCTATATTTCTACCTTTGCTTATTCGATCTGGTCACTAACATAGGCCTATGGCAGAGCACCACATTTTTGTTTAGAAAACATCTAATCTGTGTTTAAGAACCCAAAAGTTTTAGTCTTGACTGTTGACCAATGACCAGTCATCAGCATTGGCACGCAGCGGCGGGTGCACATATCCAGATGAGTGACCTGAAAGCTCTTCTTTAATGTTCTCCGGTTTTGCCTGGCAAAAACACAGTACCCATGTTATTCTGATCTTTTTCAAAACAATAGGCTACCTTGGGATTTCATTGATCATTTCCATAGTTCAGATAGGCCTAGATTGTGTGGGTATAATTACGTACCTCAGCGGTACTGCACATGTCTAAAGATGTAACATCACACGACCTTCACCATTTATGGGATGAAATTGCATGTGCGTCCGAGGGTAGGGGTCGAAAGCTTTGAACCACGCGCCTTTTTGGGGGTTGCGGCACAAAATGTTTGAAAATCACAGCGCAAATGTGAAATTGCTGGGATAGAGGATTGCCATAAATGAATATGCAGCTCCAAAAATGGTTTGGTGTTCTAGAATCTGAACCGTCTACTTTGCAAGCTCACCAGCAACGAGGCATCATGCAACAATTTGTGACTGGACTCGACTTAACTTGCTCATAGAATGCACGATTTTCCATCCATTCTACTGTATTTGCTGCTCGACTTGAGACTTGGACCTTGTGACTTGAGACTTGCTTATGACTTGGTCCCACCTCTGGAGGTAATCCACAACCCCATACATACACTGTCTGGCTGTGTACAGGAACAGTGTTATAGACACACTGTGTTATTACACAGACAGATAGATAGAGGGTAGCTTTCCAATAAAACCTCCTTATTTCACCCCTCTTTCACGGGACAGGAGTGAGGCCTTATCACTCTCTGCCACTCATAGGGGACCAGGTCCCGCACTGATACTGTAAATGTCACCAACCTCATCATAACATCAGTTATTATCTCATTATTTGATAAGAATGTTTCCATTTGCATTGTCCTTTCTATTCTATTACTTTTCCACATAGTTAAAATATTTCATCTGTATTGTTCCATTTATTTGATACAGCACGGCGTATGATGATTTGACTTAATAGTGTGCCAAACATTTATGTATATTGTGCAATACCCTATGCGGCCCCACAGGAACACTGTCCTTCACACAGCTGAATGTGCCTGATGTATCTTAACCCTGTATAGCAAATACCTATCCATTTATTCATTATGTATAACCTAAACCCTCTAAACAAATGGATGCTAAACTAGATTTGAGAGCACCTCCGATCAGAGGTATTATCCAGTATGTATGGCCTAGCTGGTGGAGGAGAAGGAGAGGGAGGGGGAGGGGTTCATTTGTCAGCGCACCAAGTCCCCTCTGCTAAAATCACTTGCAGGGAGAGCACTTGCTTGATGATTTCATCACTTTATAACTGTAAAGATGGTGTCAGAGCTGGGCATTGTGTGGCCACTGCAAATGAGGCTAATACAATTTCCCCTCAGTCTGTACTCTCGTGGAGGATGGGTTTGGATGTCCCTATGTACGCTGATTAGAGGTCGATACAGGGAACAGACAGTGGGGGTGTTTGGGGAGAAAAAAAGGAGATGACGTAGTATGTAAAGAATAGCCTTCATTCCATAGAAAGGGCTGAAACAATGGATTATGAAAACAGTAATTTTCAATTTCACCCCATCCACTGACAGAGCTGTACCCCCTTCTCCCCAAGCTAGACTGTACGCATGGGTGGCTACAGCAAACAGTATTATCTTGTAGGAGTAGAATAAGGAGATTTTATTCTACTTATATAAATTATTTGATTCCCTAGAAACACAAATCTGATTAGGATTGTCTTTCAATTTCCTGACTGACAACCCACTAACCTAATTACCCACAATTCCCAGCAGAGACCCATCATTCGCAGCAAATCACTACTTCCTCATTTCGCAATTTACATCCTTCACATGTAGCATGTAAAGAAAGTGTCAAGAAATATTTGACCAGTAAATCTATTCAGGGACGAGGCCTTGAGTATGAACTCATGACAAAACGGACTCCGATATCACCAAGTCAGTGCTTGCTAGGTTTAAGTGCTTAGGAGCATTCCGATTCAGTTTCTGCTGGTGGTACTATAGGAGTGGAAAATTCCTAACGCTGATAACTGTGATGTCACCACATTCTACGGTTTCTCTGGGCCCTCTTGAGGAGCTCAGATACAGCCAGGTGGTATGGATGAACCCCATGAGCTGTCCCGTGGTGTTGGGCTGGGCTGGCTGGCTGGCTGGCTGGGCTGGGCTGGGCTGGCTGGGATGGGCTGGGCTGGCTGGGCTGGCTGGGGTGGCTGGGCTGGGATGGCTGGGCAGGGCTGGGCTGGCTGGGCTGGGATGGGCTGGCTGGGCTGGGCTGGCTGGGCTGGGCTAGGCTGGGATGGGCTGGCTGGGCTGGGCTAGGCTAGGCTGGGATGGGCTGGCTGGGCTGGGATGGCTGGGCTGGGCTGGCTAGGCTGGCTGGGCTGGCTGGCTGGGCTGGCTGGGCAGGCTGGGCTGGGATGGGCTGGCTGGCTGGCTGGCTGGGCTGGGCTGGCTGGGCTGGCTGGGCAGGGCTGGGCTGGCTGGGCTGGGATGGGCTGGCTGGGCTGGCTGGGCTGGGATGGCTGGCTGGCTGGCTGGGCTGTTAGTCATGTGGCTGTGTATGTCAGCCAGCATAAAGCCACGGTGACGAGGAGTCCGAGGTACATGGGTGCCTTTTTTAATTAGAACAGTCCCGGCCATAATTAACAGATGCTGGCAGGAATTAAAGCTTGGCACTAACCTGTCTCATTTTACAGTCAAACAGGGCCATACAGGGAGGAAGGGAGGACGGGTGGAGACAGTGAGACAAAGAGCAAGGGCGTGTGTGAGAGAGAGAAAGAGAAAGAAGTAGAGCAGTTCATTCCATGTGTCTGACTCCTCTTGGAGAAACTCCCATATACCATTGCCAAGCCCACTTTGGTGAGCCATGGACCAAGCTTTGGATTGTTTGTTTGTGGCCAGTGTGTCTGTATTGTATGAGTATGTGTGAATGTGAATGTGTCTGTGTGAATGTGTCTGTGTGAATGTGAATGTGTCTGTGTGAATGCATCTGTGTGAATGTGTCTGTGTGAATGTGTCTGTGTGAATGTGCATGTGTCTGTGTGAATGTGTGTGTGTGAATGTGTCTGTGAGATTGTGAATGTGAATGTGTGTGTGTCAATGTGTCTGTGTGATTGTGTCTGTGTGACTGTGAATGTGTGTGTGTGAATGTGTGTCAGTGAATGTGAATGTGTCTGTGTGAATATGTCTATGTGTCTGTGAATGTGTCTGTGTGAATGTGTCTGTGTGACTGGGAATGTGAATGTGTGTGTGTGACTGGGAATGTGAATGTGTGTGTGTGTGTGTGTGTGTGTGTGTGTGTGTGTGTGTGTGTGTGTGTGTGTGAATGTGAATGTGTGTGTAAAAAGGGGTGAGTCCTGCCTCATCACCAGACACCACTGTGTTTTACGGCCGGCACCATCACCCGGTGGGTGGGTAAAGGGAGGGCGGTAGTGTGCGGTGAGCTCGGATGTCAGCTCTTCAAAGCAGGATGCAGGGTAGAGGGCTTCTGGCCAAGGCGGTTGGCATTTGCACACGGATTAGCGGCGGGCTAGGGGCGGGGGCTGGGGCCAGCTGACCCAAGGCTCCTCTTTCTCTCCAAAAACAATAATAATCCCCCTCAGAGCACACTCCTACAAAAGGGCCTGTCTTCACTCACTTTGTGTGGCCGGCCGAGGCAGGGGCCCTTATTTTGAGCCCCTCACCTGTTCTGGGTGTCTCTCCCTGGGGAAAGTGTCAGGATGTCTGGGATGGTTGGCAGTGCCAAGGGGGGCTTAAGCGGACCCTATTTTAGCTGGGAAAATCAGACGTCCACATGGCAAGGCATGGTGAACTGAACTCTGCCTTTCAAGGCAGCCGCCCCGCTAAACTACCGTCAGCACTATTTTAAAGGGCCCCTGTTGCCAGCTTTGCATGCTTGTAACGTGTTGCAGCATTTTTTACCGCGAGTGGTGATGAGCGAGGGCAGCGGAAAAATGGTCACACATTGTCCCCCCATCCCTATCTGCTGATTGGCCCCACAGTCTGCTCACCCCGAGGCCTACGTACGCTCTCACCACATGCTCCATCCACCTGCCCGTAGCGTGGTGGAGCCACCATACCACCTTGCAGTAACATCATGCTGGCTTCACTCCCCACTCAAGATGCAGGCTCCATTTGAAGGCCAAATTACACGTGGAAAAACATTGGTCTGTTTGAAATCTCATGTTCATTCTTTGACTTGGGTTCTAATGGAACCAAACAATTGATTCCCCATCTCCACACAGTGGCTGTCAGTGTCTTACTAATGTGTTTGGCTTGAATCCACGTGTGGCTCGATATGTCTGGTATTGTGATGTTTATATGTGCGTGTAGTGTGGCGTGTGTGTACAGAATGTTCGTGTGAGGATAACAGGAGTGCTATAACGGGATGTGGTTGTTCTACCGTGTGTCTGTCGTATAATAAGAGTGATATACAGGGAGGTACACCGAGTATCAACCACTCCCCCCTCCTTTAAAACACATGTTCGCGTCTGTTGTAATGCTCTCACCTGTCAGCCCACGGAACATAACAGGGTCGTAGCCTATTACAGAGAGGTGACAGATTGCATACTGTAGTGTGTGTGGTAGGGCAGAGGACATCTGCCACTGACTGATGTCAATGTAATCTCTCAATAGTATCTGTTCCTCTTCTCTCTCTCTCTCTCTCTCTCTCTCTCTCTCTCAGCTCTGATCCCCCTCCATTGATCAGAGGAGAAACCTGTAGCCTCTGACATTTGATTCTTCTATTGATCACTTCCTCTTTTATACAGTCGGGGGAAAGTAGAGCGATTCAACTCAAGTCTCTGGCAGATCCCCTTTAAGCGGACTGCTGATCTTTGGAGATCACTTCCCTTACACTTCCCTTAAGACGTCTACAGAGATAAACTGGAGCCTTTTCCAATGGACCAAATACATGCACTAATTCTTTACCATGTACTCGCTTAATCAGTAAGGGAGGTAAAACCTTGAAATGCCTTGCGTTTCAAAGATATCAAGTAATAACTTTAACATGGGCACTTGAGGCCCAATACATCACTGGGGTCAAGCTTCCTGCCATCCAGGACCTACAGTATATACTAGGTAGTGCCAGAGGAAGGCCCCAAAAATGTCAAAGCCTCCAGTCACCCAAGTTATAGACTTCTCTCTGTTACCGCACGGCAAGCGGTACCAGAGCGCCAAGTCTATGTCCAAAAGGCTCCTTAAAACAGCTTCTACACCCAAACCATAAGACTGCTGATCAGCTAATCAAATGGCCACCCGGACTATTTACATTGAACCCCCCCCTGCTGCTACTCGCTGCTTATTATCTATGCATAGTCACTTTACCCCTACTTACGTGTACAAATGACCTCGACTAACCTGTACCCATGCACTTTGACTCGGTACCGGTACCCCCTTCATATAGCCTGGTTATTGTTATGTCATTTTATTGTGTTACTTTTTATTTTATTTTTTACTTTAGTTTATTTAGTAAATATTTCCTTAACTCTATTTCTTGAACTGCGTTGCTGGTTAGGGGCTTGTAAATAAGCATTTCACAGTAAAACACTTGTATTCAGCGAACGTTACAAAGGAAATTTGATTTGATTTTAGGGAAAATTCCATTGCATTTCCAAGATCTCCCTGAATGTCTAGAAATTCAGTCGTATCATAGAGAGGTTAGGTGTGTTGTGGTCCATTCAAACGTACTGTAGTTTCGTAGAGCGCCTGACGGTAGGAAACTGCATTGCACCTTTGCTGGAGCTGAGCAGTAAAGTTATAATTAGGTGTTTTTTCCATTGACTGGATGACCTTTCTGCAGCTTCAGTCACATGAGCGCAGACCATCTCCAGCCTCTGAACATGGCGTTGAGCCGATGTCTTCGTGGAGCTTGGACTCGAGTCTTCTCCTGTCCCCATAACCAGACTCATCGGTGTCACACACGCTTAGATGCATTTCACATCTTTCTGTTCATTTGGGAAATGTATTTACTTGTTTTGATTGTGTTTAAAAAAAAACACTGCTGGAGGTGGGAGAGAGGAGGGTGATCGGGGGACTGGGTTCCCGCAGGACTTCATATAGCCAGACGTAATCTCTACCTCTATTGTAAAAGGTGGCGAGACCCACTCTGTGGTCTCTCTCTGCATATTTGAGCTATACACTCTCTTTATACAATCTCTTACTTCCGCCTGAAACTGGCCATGCATTTATGGCCATCACTACCTATTTTGTGGTCTCTTATTCCTCCAGATCATATATTGGCAAACATTTTCCATCAGATAGTAATGCGACTCTGGCCCAGTCTCTTTATCTCACTGCATGCAGTGAGGAGATTCTGTTACGGAGCAGAGATCTATATAGGCTACTCTGTAGATGGAGACTTGAAATCGCTACATCACTACATCCTAACGGGATAGGATCTACAATATACGTTCCAGTCTCTGGCGAATTAAGGGAGACAGGGTGGGGTAAAAGCTGGCTATACTGCATGTCATGTTGATGGGTAGGGATGAACAAAACAACATGAACAATTATGTACGTTTAGTTAACATATTTTAAGGTATGACAATTAGCCTATGGAGTATTCCGAGAGAGTATAAAATAACTCATCTTGTTGTGTTTTTCTGCCCCCATAATAGAGAACACCTCCTCCTGAGTCTTGTCTTCATGTCTATTCTGTAGTACAGTGAAAGTGGATAATCACGCTTCGTCAAACATAAGCACCCCTTGAACTATTCTCAGCAGCGCTCCCTCAAAAGCAAGACACAAAAAGTACAGTATGCTTCCTTAAAGAGCTCTTCCCAGCGGCCAGCTAAATAAATATGACACCTCCTCTCCATTCCCCAGCCACACTGCTCTCATTATTCATGTGTTTTGGCTGTTTGGCGAGACCAACAAGTGAGGAGGGGAGGGGAATAAAGGAGCAGTAATGCATGGGGTTGGGGCGAGGTAGGTAGGGGCCTAGTGGGCTGTGGCCATGGGCTGGGGCCTCCCCGGAAGGAGCAGCCCAGCCTGGGGTCTCACGGGGCCTGGCAGGGGGGAAGAAACCGAGCCAGAGAAATCCATCGGCAGCATGTTTAATTGTCATTGAATTCCCAGTTGGCGTGACTTTAAAAAACCATCCACAGGAAGAGAGCTGAGATGTTCGGAAAACATTTAGTGGATCAATATGCCGGGGAGAGCTGAGACTGGCCGGAGTGTGTGCTCAGGGACCCAGCAGAAGCCTTTCCAGTCGGAATACTGTTACATTTCTATTACTCAGACAGCAGGATCGACCTATTCAGCATATTTCTGTCCCCAGCTCAGCTGCACATGATTTACTGCTGTGTTGGTAGGGGGAGGACAGAACAGGCCAGGGGGCTCAGATCAGTTGTCTGGCTATGGCTGCAGGCACAGCAGGCTGCAGCCAACATCCCTCACCCTGGTCTGGACTGGCATGGGCCCACTCACTGCTGCTCGATCAGTCGGGAGCTTTGAGGAGACCACATCCTCTGAGGAGGCCTTTTCTGATTTATCCAGTCTTTACATCCTTTTTATTTGAATGGTGGCGTTCCATTGACAATTTGGAGATAATTTTAATAATGTTGACAGAATATCTAGAGAGTGATACAAGACAGACAGGCAGACAGACAGACAGGCAGGCAGGCAGACAGACAGACAGACAGACAGACAGACAGACAGACAGACAGACAGACAGACAGACAGACAGACAGACAGACAGACAGACAGACAGACAGACAGACAGACACTTTCACAAGAAAAGGAGATCTCCTTACCTTCCTTGAGCATCCCCACTTTGAGACACTTCATAAAGCGGCAGGCTTGACATGACTTGCGTCTCCGTTTTGTGATCTCACACTCGTTTGTGGCGGGACAGCTGTATTCTATGTTGCCTGAAGAGAACAAGAGATGTGGTTAACCTTAGCCTGACCACGCTTTATAAGGCAGTGTATCTTCCTATTGACTCAGAGGCAAAGGAAAAGCAAAAGGTCAAATGTTCTGACCTTTTTTCTCTCCTTTTTGTACATGTAAAAAAAGGGGGCACACATGAAGAATAAACGTAAACATATAAGTATTGATACAATAGACATTTTAGGGCATTGTCATTTACCTTTACATTGTACGAGTCACTGTGTAGATTTAAAACCAGTGGAATAGTTACTGTATATCACACAGTATTCTAGAGTCTATAATCAGATTGTGCAAACCAGACATTGGGTATCAGCATTTGTTAATCATCTCCTATGCAACAATCAATTACAGTAGTGTGTCTGAGGTGAGGTGAGCCGGAGGGAGGGAGGGAGAGAAGGAGACCTCCAGTACTCATCATGGAACCCTTTACAGACCCCACCCTGGCCCCCACTCTAAATTGGCCTCATTAATTCTGAGCGTGTCCCCTCTAGGCCCCTGGAGCAGCCAGCCATCCAGCCTGCATGCCCCTTCCCTTCTCTGTGTCCCTCTGCCTCAATAACAGGAAAGAGAGTCGGACACACGCCCCCCCCCGGCCACTTTACATAATACTCTGGCAGCCCCAAACCTGTTGTTACCACTGTTGCCATTGTTGACTACACAGTGTACAGACAACAGGCCTTATGCATTATTCAAGTCCAGCAATACAGCGTCTGATTCCGGGACAACACAATGAAAAAGGGTTATAGATGTTTCTGCCTGTACTGTAGCATTAGCAATAGAAAGGAAGGGCAGGATATACGATGGCATTCCCTACTTTTTACTGTAGTCAAGCTTTTCAATAAAGGGTTTCAGAATAATAGCTAGCTACTCAAGGTCCTGAATTAGAATCATTCATTGTCCACCAAGAATGGAACAACTGAGAAACACATTTTGAGGCACAACACTATTTTATCATTGATGTTTTGTCTTACGTGTGTATTCTTAAACTTGGATTATGTTTTTTAATATCGACCACAAAGCCATGTTATCTATTCAACGCTGTGTACAGCTCCTTCTACATTTAGAAAGATGAACCTAAATGACTTCAATATAGACTAACATACAGTATTATCCTGTCTAACTGCATACAGAGACAGTGGTTCAGCAGCTCTCCTGCCTATAGATGAACAGCCATACCCAGACACACTGGGATTCCATCCCGACACAACCAGCTTCTCTCTCTACTCTCACTCTCATTACGTGTTTTTTTTTTAAAGAGAGAGAGAGAGAGTAAGAGCTGTATAATATTCCAGTAGCGTTCCCCCTCCAACCCTCCAATCCCCTTTAACAACTTATGCAATTATGTTAACATTATTGGACATATCAAGCGGAGGGTCCCAAGATGTATTAAATAATTAGAAATGTCTCCTTTATATCTGGCTTAGAAATCATCATGCCAACTCCTCTCATCTCGTTGGAATTGGGGTAAATAAAGGTGTGAGGGAAGGGGAGCGATGAGGTATGATAGTCTCTGTTCCTGTTGTCTCTGTTGTCATAGCACAACCAGACCATAATAATAAGCCCATCTATTTCCCATCTGTTCACAGGAGGCAATCAGAGTAGCCGTCTCTGGTATCTATAGGCTGTTACCCTGCTGTGGTTGCTTCTTTATGATACTGTCTCAACTGCAATACTTTGGCACCTTTATACAAACCCCTTATGCCTAGAGAACCTTAAGTTACATTTCATTTCATCCAATGCATTGTCCTAGAATCTGGGCTGTAGATTTATCACATTAATTAAACATCATGATATTGAACATTATGTAATTGGCAGATGTATATGGTATGTTGCCTGCCTGCCAGACAAACACTGCAGAGCTGACCCTGGTCCCTGGCTAACCCACAGGACACTCATGTTGACGGGGGAGACTTCTCCCTCCACTACACCCTCCCTCCCCTGCTCTTCCCTCCACACCGGGAGCAGGGTTTGAACACCTGCACAAGGCACACCTGAAAGCTAACAAACTGAGACCATGCACAAATAACACACACTCATACTCTCTCATGATACACTTAAATTACAGCATGCACAGGCCAACTCATGTGCTGCCTCCAAAAAATATTTATATAAAAAAAAACGGACTGGTTCACCTATTGTGACATTTATAGCTCAAGGGCTGATCCTCGGTGACAAATGTCTATTCATGTCTATTCATACAATCAGTCAGTCAAGCATTTGAGGGTTTATATATAACCAGAACGCTGGGTTCATATTTGGTTTCAAAGGTTACCGTATGAAACAAATAACATAAAAAATATTTTCTTCTCTCAATTTATTTTATGGCTTTTCAGGACCTGTGCCAGGGCAGTGAGGGGAAAGTCAGGTCCTGTAAGTAAATTACAGTAAAATGGCAGGTATTTCTCATCAAAATCGAAACTGACTTTTACAGGCTTACTGTCAAGGTCTATTACTTCATATAAAAAAGAGGGCCACTGAGTTCAGTTGGTTTTCAAGCAATTTTACACTTGGGTTCAAAACGAGAGAAAAATAAGGTTCAATAAGAGATTTATGTTTTTGATTGGCGGGGCACGCGAGGTGCGGGACGGGACTATGATTAGGGAGCTATAAGAGCAGGAGTATTTCCGGGATGGATGCTGATCTAGGTTGACGTTAATTTGGGCCTGGGCTTGACTAATGTATCTATCTCCATGTAAGAGTTCAGGGGGCTTTTCATTGGATGAATATGTGACAGAAGATGGATTTGCCATTCCCTCCTGTCTAAAAGGTAGGGGCATCAGGTCTCTTTTACAGCAGTGGAACGTAAGGAAGTAGAGAGAAGAGAAATGAAGCTAGGAACCCCAGGTTGAAAAACAGACATTTACGGAAAATATTCCGTGCGGACAAAGTCAACTGTGTGGTCACTATTGTCTCAAATTGTTCTCAGATGAAATGCATTTCATTGTGTGCTAAAGATGTCAAGGGAAAAAAGTCCATTAGCTTTAGTGTTATTGCTTAGAAACAATATGATGAATGAGTGTGAAAGATACGTCTCCTGTGTTGTTCTCATTAAGGGATGTCGTCTCACACACTCCACCCTGGAAAGACAGCCTCATTATTTCTTTAATTAATCAGGTCTCATCTACTGAAACCTCTTCTTCATCCAAGGGCTTTATGTCCCACTGTTTACTGCGCCCTCTTCCTCCTCTAGTCATCCTGTGTGGTTTTTATTATTTCAGAGGCTTTCGGCCCCCTCCTCCTCCCCCTCCCCCAACGTCCCATGGTCCTCCTCCCTGTCCTGTTCTGCCTGGATTGGGACCCCTGTCTGATTATTATGCCATTAAGCCTCTCCTCCTCTGAAAGAGCGCTCGGGTCCCTCTCCAATCTAAAGAAGTCCTCGTTTTTTTCTCTCCCTCCTTTCCCTGAAATTACCCGGCGTGCGATGCGTGCCTGAGTTTCTAATTGGCCCTGCTGTCCCTGGAGACAGCCCCCTCCCTTCCTCCTAATGAAAAGCCTCGGCCTTAATTACACTTTCCAAACGCTGATTGTTATTGACAAAACTCCTGTGGCTCGGACAAACGACGGCAGATTAGCTCCATTACAGGCAGCCCTCCAAGAGGAGAAAGAGAGGGATTTCAAATCGACAATGCAAAGTGAGGGAGGGAAAAAAAAGAGAGAACTTTCAATTTTTCTTTTCATGTACCTCTCTCTTAATCGTTTGGGCCATTGCTCCACTTAAGACGTCTCTTTCTTCCCAGATTGCTCTTTTCTGTTCTATTGTGTGTCGCCGTCAATGTTTTGTAGCGAGGGGACAAAAGCATAGTTATGTTACTTGAGAGAAAATGTTCATCTTTTGTCAATAGACAGGATAGCTGATGGCAGCATGGGTAAACAGCAGGATTTGGCCTAATGCTTCTGTTTGCCTGCGAAGGTACATAGACTGTTTAAAGCTGATAGGATTTGGGATGTCCAAAATAAACACCTAGGCCTGCTAGACAGCCTGCACTCCATAACCTGGGAGCAATAATGGCATTTTAAGGGGGGGACATTTTTAAGAAGCTAAGGACCTCAATTGAGATGTACAGACTATTATATTTACAGAACATATATGAGGCATGTACAATGTCAAAAGTTTTTTATTTAACTAGGCAAGTCAGTTAAGAACAAATTCCTATTTACAATGACGACCTAGGAACAGTTGTTTAACTGCCTGTTCAGGGGCAGAACGAGCTTGGGGATTCAATCTAGCAACCTTTTGGTTACTGGCCCAACGCTCTAACCACTAGGCTAGCTGTCTCTAACCACTAGGCTACCTGTCTCTAACCACTAGGCTAGCTGTCTCTAACCACTAGGCTAGCTGTCTCTAACCACTAGGCTAGCTGTCTCTAACCACTAGGCTACCTGTCTCTAACCACTAGGCTACCTGTCTCTAACCACTAGGATAGCTGTCTCTAACCACTAGGCTAGCTGTCTCTAACCACTAGGCTACCTGTCTCTAACCACTAGGCTACCTGTCTCTAACCACTAGGCTAGCTGTCTCTAACCACTAGGCTACCTGTCTCTAACCACTAGGCTACCTGTCTCTAACCACTAGGCTAGCTGCCACCCGAAGGTATAAATATATAATAAATACATTTGCCTCCTAAATACAGTGCACTCCAAAAGTACTGGGACAGTGACAAGTGTGTTGTTGTTTTGGCTCTGTACTCCAGCACTTTGGATTTGAAATTCTACAATGACTATGATGTTACATTGCAGACTGACAGCTTTCATTTGAGGGTATTTTAATCCATATCAGGTGAACCAATTAGAAATGGCAGAACTTGTTGTATATAGTCACCCCATTTTAGGGCAGCAGAAGTATTGGGACAAATTCACTTATATGTGTATTAAAGTATTACATAGTTAAGTATTTGGTTCCATGTTCATAGCTCGCAATGACCACATCCAGCTTGTGACTACACTTTTCTTGGATGCATTTGCTGTTTAGGTTGTGTTTCAGATTATTTTCTGACCAATATAAATGAATGTCAAAAAATTTATTGGGTCATTTTGGAGTCATTTTTATTGTAAAAAATAATGTTTCTTAACACTTCTACGTTAATGTGGATGCTACCATGATTAAGGATAATCCTGCACGAATCATCAATAATGACGAGTGAGAAAGGATCATTATCATATCATACCGAATACCCCCCCCCCCCCCCCCGAATAACCCCTTATTTTATTATTATTGTTTACACTCCCTGGACTCTGACCACACGCTCACACATACTACACTGACAGCAGTGTGTGTGAAGAATGTGAATGGTACTGTATGTGTGTGTCTTAGAGTGTCACTCGGTACCGGTACCCCTTGTATATAGCTTTGTTGTTGTTATAGTTCTTTTTATTGTGTTACTATTTTTCCTTTAGTTTATTTACCACATTTTTTATACTCACTTTTTGGCATTGTTGGTTAAGGGCTCGTAAGTAAGTATTTCACGGTAGGGTCTACACATGTTGCATTTCACGGTGAGGTCTACACATGTTGTATTTCACGGTAAGGTCTACACATGTTGCATTTCACGGTAAGGTCTACACATGTTGCATTTCACGGTAAGGTCTACACATGTTGCATTTCACGGTAAGGTCTACACATGTTGAATTTCACGGTAAGGTCTACACATGTTGCATTTCACGGTATGGTCTACACATGTTGCATTTCACGGTAAGGTCTACACATGTTGCATTTCACGGTAAGGTCTACACATGTTGTATTTCACGGTAAGGTCTACATATGTTGCATTTCACGGTAAGGTCTACACATGTTGCATTTCACGGTAAGGTCTACACATGTTGCATTTCACGGTAAGGTCTACACATGTTGCATTTCACGGTAAGGTCTACACATGTTGCATTTCACGGTAAGGTCTACACATGTTGAATTTCACGGTAAGGTCTACACATGTTGCATTTCACGGTATGGTCTACACATGTTGCATTTCATGGTAAGGTCTACACATGTTGCATTTCACGGTAAGGTCTACACATGTTGCATTTCACGGTAAGGTCTACACATGTTGCATTTCACGGTATGGTCTACACATGTTGCATTTCACGGTATGGTCTACACATGTTGCATTTCACGGTAAGGTCTACACATGTTGCATTTCACGGTAAGGTCTACACATGTTGCATTTCACGGTAAGGTCTACACATGTTGAATTTCACGGTAAGGTCTACACATGTTGCATTTCACGGTATGGTCTACACATGTTGCATTTCATGGTAAGGTCTACACATGTTGCATTTCACGGTAAGGTCTACACATGTTGCATTTCACGGTATGGTCTACACATGTTGCATTTCACGGTATGGTCTACACATGTTGCATTTCACGGTAAGGTCTACACATGTTGCATTTCACGGTAAGGTTTACACATGTTGCATTTCACGGTAAGGTCTACACATGTTGCATTTCACGGTAAGGTCTACACATGTTGCATTTCACGGTAAGGTCTACACATGTTGCATTTCACGGTAAGGTCTACACATGTTGCATTTCACGGTAAGGTCTACACATGTTGCATTTCACGGTAAGGTCTACACATGTTGAATTTCACGGTAAGGTCTACACATGTTGCATTTCACGGTATGGTCTACACATGTTGCATTTCATGGTAAGGTCTACACATGTTGCATTTCACGGTAAGGTCTACACATGTTGCATTTCACGGTATGGTCTACACATGTTGCATTTCACGGTATGGTCTACACATGTTGCATTTCACGGTATGGTCTACACATGTTGCATTTCACGGTAAGGTCTACACATGTTGCATTTCACGGTAAGGTCTACACATGGTCTACACATGTTGCATTTCACGGTAAGGTCTACACATGTTGAATTTGCATTTCACGGTAAGGTCTACACATGTTGCATTTCACGGTATGGTCTACACATGTTGCATTTCATGGTAAGGTCTACACATGTTGCATTTCACGGTAAGGTCTACACATGTTGTATTTCACGGTAGGGTCTACACATGTTGTATTTCACGGTAAGGTCTACACATGTTGCATTTCACGGTATGGTCTACACATGTTGCATTTCACGGTAAGGTCTACACATGTTGAATTTCACGGTAAGGTCTACACATGTTGCATTTCACGGTAAGGTCTACACATGTTGCATTTCACGGTAAGGTCTTACACATGTTGCATTTCACGGTAAGGTCTACACATGTTGCATTTCACGGTAAGGTCTACACATGTTGCATTTCACGGTAAGGTCTACACATGTTGCATTTCACGGTAAGGTCTACACATGTTGCATTTCACGGTAAGGTCTACACATGTTGCATTTCACGGTAAGGTCTACACATGTTGCATTTCACGGTAAGGTCTACACATGTTGCATTTCATTCTACACATGTTGCATTTCACGGTAAGGTCTACACATGTTGCATTTCACGGTAAGGTCTACACATGTTGCATTTCACGGTAAGGTCTACACATGTTGCATTTCACGGTAAGGTCTACACATGTTGCATTTCACGGTAAGGTCTACACATGTTGCATTTCACGGTAAGGTCTACACATGTTGCATTTCACGGTAAGGTCTACACATGTTGCATTTCACGGTAAGGTCTACACATGTTGCATTTCACGGTAAGGTCTACACATGTTGCATTTCACGGTAAGGTCTACACATGTTGCATTTCACGGTAAGGTCTACACATGTTGCATTTCACGGTAAGGTCTACACATGTTGCATTTCACGGTAAGGTCTACACATGTTGCATTTCACGGTAAGGTCTACACATGTTGCATTTCACGGTAAGGTCTACATTTCATGGTCTACACATGCATTTCATGGTAAGGTCTACACATGTTGCATTTCACGGTAAGGTCTACACATGTTGCATTTCACGGTAGGTCTACACATGTTGCATTTCACGGTAAGGTCTACACATGTTGCATTTCACGGTATGGTCTACACATGTTGCATTTCACGGTTCACGGTAAGGTCTACACATGTTGCATTTCACGGTAAGGTCTACACATGTTGCATTTCACGGTAAGGTCTACACATGTTGCATTTCACGGTAAGGTCTACACATGTTGCATTTCACGGTAAGGTCTACACATGTTGCATTTCACGGTAAGGTCTACACATGTTGCATTTCACGGTAAGGTCTACACATGTTGCATTTCACGGTAAGGTCTACACATGTTGCATTTCACGGTAAGGTCTACACATGTTGCATTTCACGGTAAGGTCTACACATGTTGCATTTCACGGTAAGGTCTACACATGTTGCATTTCACGGTAAGGTCTACACATGTTGCATTTCACGGTAAGGTCTACACATGTTGCATTTCACGGTAAGGTCTACACATGTTGCATTTCACGGTAAGGTCTACACATGTTGCATTTCACGGTAAGGTCTACACATGTTGCATTTCACGGTAAGGTCTACACATGTTGCATTTCACGGTAAGGTCTACACATGTTGTATTTCACGGTAAGGTCTACACATGTTGTATTTCACGGTAAGGTCTACACATGTTGCATTTCACGGTAAGGTCTGCACCTGTTGTATTTCACGGTAAGGTCTACACGTTGTATTTCACGGTAAGGTCTACATATGTTGCATTTCACGGTAAGGTCTACACATGTTGCATTTCATGGTAAGGTCTACACATGTTGCATTTCACGGTAAGGTCTACACATGTTGCATTTCACGGTAAGGTCTACACATGTTGCATTTCACGGTAGGTCTACACATGTTGCATTTCACGGTAGGGTCTACACATGTTGCATTTCATGGTAAGGTCTACACATGTTGCATTTCACGGTAAGGTCTACACATGTTGCATTTCACGGTAAGTTCTACACATGTTGTATTTCACGGTAGGGTCTACACATGTTGCATTTCACGGTAAGGTCTACACATGTTGTATTTCACGGTAGGGTCTACACATGTTGCATTTCACGGTAAGTTCTGCACCTGTTGTATTTCATTTCGGTAAGGTCTGCACATGTTGCATTTCACGGTAAGGTCTACACATGTTGCATTTCACGGTAAGGTCTACACATGTTGCATTTCACGGTAAGGTCTACACATGTTGCATTTCACGGTAAGGTCTACACATGTTGCATTTCACGGTAAGGTCTACACATGTTGCATTTCACGGTACAGGTCTACACATGTTGCATTTCACGGTAAGGTCTACACATGTTGCATTTCACGGTAAGGTCTACACATGTTGCATTTCACGGTAAGGTCTACACATGTTGCATTTCACGGTAGGGTCTACACATGTTGCATTTCACGGTAGGGTCTACACATGTTGCATTTCATGGTAAGGTCTACACATGTTGCATTTCACGGTAAGGTCTACACATGTTGTATTTCACGGTAAGTTCTGCACCTGTTGTATTTCACGGTAGGGTCTACACATGTTGTATTTCACGGTAAGTTCTGCACCTGTTGTATTTCACGGTAGGGTCTACACATGTTGTATTTCACGGTAAGTTCTGCACCTGTTGTATTTCACGGTAAGGTCTGCACCTGTTGTATTTCACGGTAAGGTCTACACGTTGTATTTCACGGTAAGGTCTACACATGTTGTATTTCACGGTAAGTTCTGTACCTGTTGTATTTCACGGTAAGGTCTACATATGTTGCATTTCACGGTAAGGTCTACACATGTTGCATTTCATGGTAAGGTCTACACATGTTGCATTTCACGGTAAGGTCTACACATGTTGCATTTCACGGTAAGGTCTACACATGTTGCATTTCACGGTAGGGTCTACACATGTTGCATTTCACGGTAGGGTCTACACATGTTGTATTTCATGGTAAGGTCTACACATGTTGCATTTCACGGTAAGGTCTACACATGTTGTATTTCACGGTAAGTTCTGCACCTGTTGTATTTCACGGTAGGGTCTACACATGTTGTATTTCACGGTAAGTTCTGCACCTGTTGTATTTCACGGTAAGGTCTGCACCTGTTGTATTTCACGGTAAGGTCTACACGTTGTATTTCACGGTAAGGTCTACACATGAAGCATTTCACGGTAAGGTCTACACATGTTGTATTTGGAGCATATGACACAAAATGTGATTTGATTGGAAAACGCTAGCCTCCCGTTATTGTAAGTAAGGTATTTGTGCGTCTGTAACTTTCTCACTTGTCATTATTCAGGATTCATTTAGGATTATCCATAATCATGGTAGCGTCCACATGAATGTAGAAGTGTTTAGAAACATATTATATTCTTATTTACTATAAAAGTGCAAAATACATTATTTACTATTCATTTCTAATTGGCATAAAATAATATAGTCTCATTATTTTATTGTGATACTATATCCTTTTTATTTGGCAAATATTTGTCTTACTGTTTTAACTCTGCATTGTTGGGAATGTGTTCGTAAGTAAACATTTCACTCTAGTCTACACCTGTTGTATTCGGCACATGTGAACTCTACCATTTTATTTTATATTATTTTAATTTGAAACACAACCAAAACAAACAGCAAATGCATCCTACAAGTTTGTAGAGTCACGGGCTGGATGTGGTTATTGTGTGCTAAGAATATGGGACCAAATACTACACATTTGACTACTTTAATACACATATAAGTGAATTTGTACCAATACTTTTGTTCCCCTAAAATTGGGGGGGGACTATGTACAAAAAATGCTGTAATTTCTAAACAGTTCCCTCAAATTAAAGCTGACAGCCTGTAACAGCCTTTCATAGTCTTTCATAGTCATTATATCATTTCAAATCTAAAGTGCTGGAGTACAGAGCTAAAACAAACAAAAATATAATCGCTGTCCCATTACTTTTGGAGCTCACTGTATGTTTACCTTAATGCATGACACTAAATATAAAAATATTAGTTTTCATTTTGAATTTCTCCCATTCTCACGCAGACTGTCTGAGCTTAGGCAGGGACAGCTGTGCATGTTGAGCAGTGATTTTCCCTGGCTCAATAATATCTCCCTCCGTACCGTAGGTCCCACTGATTAATGTAGGACAGAGCACACAGAGAGACACACAGTGGGGGGCCTGTCATTGCCTCTCTAATGGGAACCTGTGATACATCATACCATGCAGATCTGCACTCACGCCCTATTCCTCAGGCACTCACTCACACACACATGCAGCACACACACACACACACACACACACACAGGACAGGAAACAAGCACCTGCTGATGATAACCCCTGATGATGATGTCACGACCACTGCCCCCTACCTACCCACCCAGCAGATGACGTCATCGCGAGCGACGGGCTAGTGGCCTATCCTGTGTGTGGCTGTCAACTTTGTATTCAGCCCCTGTGGACATGTGTTGTCTCATACTGTGCTGCACTGCATGTGATTCCCCTCACTATTAATGAAGGTGCCCTGGGTGTCATAGCAATGCAGGCCATTGATAGCAGCACAACTGGAGGCACCAGCATTTCAAACATATACCTTTTCCCAGGGAGATAAAGGGAGATGATGTAGGTCAACAGCTACATTAGAAGATGGTAGTTCAGGGCAGTAGGTGATTGTGTTCAGACCACAGAGAGATACAGTACATCTTCTAGTGTGTGTTTTATGCTGGAGGAGGAGGAGAGGTAAAACACTGTATGGAGTGTATTGTTGTGTCTGAAAGGGGGGCAGATCCCTTGTACTGAGTGTGTTTGTGGGGGGGGGGGGGGGGTGTCAGGGAAATACCTTGTATTGTCCTTTTAAAGAAGGCTTTGCAGGCCTCACATGAGGCCACGCCGTAGTGATACCCAGAGGCTATATCTCCACAGACCAGGCACAGCCTCTTGGGGATGGAGTTCAACATGTATTCGCACTTAATGGGTGAGTCCTCCATGATGTTGCTAGAGCAGTCGTCGTAGCGCTTGCGGCAGGCGCCGGGGCCTAGCCCGCCGGGCGTGAACATGGGCGGAGAGTCCAGGCCGTTGGAGTGGCTGTTCATGGCGCTGACATAGCCACCGCTGGCGTCCGAGTTGCCGCTGGGGCTGTGGTGGCTGACCGTGTCGATGACTGAGGAGGGGCTGGACGGCTCCGTCTTGATGTAGGACCCGCAGCTGGAGGGAAGGTGCCGGTCATCGGCAGCCATTCTATTCAGCAGCCTGGAGAAGGGGGGAAAGGAGAGGGGAGGGTAATTTGCGCGGTTTGTCTGACTACAGACATGAACAGCTTCAGATCGACTGGTGCTACCCACAAAACAAAAATCTATACACATTGTCTAACGATACAATGACAGCTACAGAGAGAGAACGCATTTTTGCACAATTTGACTGTGGGAAAACTCTGTAGGCTACTGTTCACACAGATCAAGTCCCTTCACACTCCCACACTCCAAAGAGGACTTACTACATTATCAGCTGTTCTCTTTTATTCTGACCCCCCCGACATTTATGTTAGCCTAACCATCACCATTAACCAGCCAACCAGGTGGGAGGATCCTAAGCGCCTCATTAACCCCACACTCCACCAGCCGTGAGAGAGAGAACACACAGGTGCAATAAACACGCTCAACACTGACCACACTCCTTCTGCTTTAACACAGAAACACAACCACAGCTGACACAGGATGGCACCATGCCTGGGACACATATTTAAGACTAGGTTAAAGAAAGCCAGAGCACAGAAGACTTATCTGGAGCGGTCTCCTTGAGTCAGCAGTCAGGCAAAAAGAAACATGATGGCACCATGCCTGGGACACATATTTAAGACTAGGTTAAAGAAAGCCAGAGCACAGAAGACTTATCTGGAGCGGTCTCCTTGAGTCAGCAGTCAGGCAAAAAGAAACATGATGACAAAAGGATATTGACTTTGTTCACTGTCTGGTTGATAACAGAATTTCTGAATTTTCTGATGTTGTGCCTGCCTTGAGTGAAATAAAGTGCAGCCTCTGGCTGTGTTGATACAAAACCCCCAAAACAGCTCATTGTCCATTCGATTTGATTTATGTTTCCTTCCACCACATGTAAAGTGGACTGGGAGAACAGATAAAACAGTACTGCTCTCTTGTAATATGGACTTTTCCTGGGTCAACAGAGTGAACTGAGGAGATGGAGTGCTATAAGAGAGGGATAATAGTATTCTAAAGGTGGTGTGGACACAATGACGTCAGGGTCGTGGCGGGATCACACACACACCTCTGCACTAGGCACCCCTGACAAGGTCAAAGGTTGCCTGCACTCATCCACATTCATCAAATTGAGCCTTGCGTGACTTATGCAAATGCAAACACCGGGGTTCCTGGTTGAGTGGCAGCTAGTCAGCCCAGGTTCTGCCTTAACACGTTAGTTATATTAGTATATTGCCAAATAATGGTAATGTTTACATAGTTCCCATGTCAGTTTGCCATCGGCAGGGAAGAGAAAGGGTAGACACTCTCTACCAGTATGCCTAACGTCTCTATCAGGATTTATCCATGAGTGGACGTCTCAGACTGCTACAGAGTGCAGAGAGGGAGAGGGAAAGGCCTTTCCATATCCCCATCGGCCAGCCAGAGAAGGGCCAGCCAGGATAGCTGTCTCTCTCTCTGGCTGATTTAATTGTAAGGGTGGGTGATGGTAGGGTTCAGGCCCAGGGGTCAGTGGGTCAACCTTATTTTCTCACCCTGGCTTCCTGGGCCCGTGGAGATGGGGGTCAGTGTGTCAAATTAAATCTCATTCCCGGGTTTCCCCATGTATATTCATTGGAACTCCAGGTGCCCACCACCTCTGAAAATTCACAAAAAGGTTAACTGCTAAAATAAATATTAAAAAATGCCCCCTGTTAAAACCGTTGACCTTGTGGAATAAGCCCTTTGTCTGAACACTCCTGGAACTTTTTTCAATATAGAACGTACACAATATAAAACCGATAACCACCTTTTATACTAGGGATCATGGCACTCAATTTACAGTATTTCTCACAGTAACTATAAAAACAAGTTGGACAATACCTATAAAAAACATTGAGAAGGTCAAAGTAAAGCCAAGGAAGTTTGAAGGTTTTTTCTCCCTGTGTTTTAAGGAATATTTAGTATTTCAGATAGATTACTCTATGTACTCTTAAAAAGTCAGAGCAAAATAAAACAATTTGCAAGATAATGAAATAAAAAGCTCCATCTCCTTGATGCTTTTTTAACATACATGTAATGTCTTGGTTTAAATAACTCGGGGGTTCTATCCACATATATGAATGAAATTAGTCTCTATTCATCCGCTTTATGTTCTCTACTTCAGCAGCTCTGTGCACCTGTGTGATAGGACACCTGCACTCGGCTCTATATTAAAATGGCAGCACGCTGTTAGATGGCTCTATTTAGCTTTTATTCACAAATTCAGAGTAAGCTTAACCCCAGTTCAAAGGTCACCTCCAGGGTGACACTTAGCATAATTGCATAAGTGTCTAAACTGTTTCCCCTCCAGCTCTATGTGGTCATATATAATACATGTTCTGGCTACAATTCCCTTAACTCATTCCGCAATGACACATTATGCTACTGCTCTGCTTATGTTTTTAACAAGGCTGGTTATATTGATTAATGACATTGAATGAATACTAACCATTTGAACCTAGTGTACATTAATCAAATATTTTCTTAAATTTATAGAAATATTATTTTTCTCAAATGGGACAGGTTCAAATCAAATCTATAAACACTATTAATAATGTGGCAAATATAATATGAACATAAATAATTTGACAGCAGGAATTGTGTTAATAAAAACACAACATATGGACCAGGTGCTAATTAGGATGTATCCCAGACAGGACATAAAATTAAGAGGTCCACTGAACTGATCAAGACCCAGGTATGTTGTGAAATCCATAGTTATGTCTTCCTCTCAAGTACAGGAAGTGTCCTTTCCCATTCTGCTGCTCAGCTGCACACTGGAGGATTGCACGTCAAAGATATATCTCTCTCTCGCCCTTTCCCTCCTCCTTTCTTTCTCTTTGTACCGATCAAAATGCATGCTGAGTGGTGGGTTATGGGCCCACAAAAGCACACTGCGCAGTTTGGTTTTAATCTGATTCCAGCTGGTCCTCCTAACAGCATTTCAGATCAGTAATATCATTCCACTGCTGCTGCTGTGACCAGGATTAGCTGCCCTAATGATCTCCTCTCCAGCTCCTCTATCTCTCTCTGCTCCGCTTCTTCAGGAGAAGAGGGAACTGAGGAGCACCCGTCCTCATGTCTCAGCCATTCCCTTCTTTGCCTGGGCCTCCGGCAGCATTCTGAACACGGCCTGAACATTCTGAACACTGTCACAGGAAGACGACAGAGCCTGGAGAAACTAATTGGGCCAATTTGTAGGTATTCCTACTGTGAGCTGTATGCTGACTTCTGTAGCGTGCTAATGTCTGTACTGTACTGAAGTGTTAAACACATACACGGACAGACACTCAGACGTTGTCTCTCTGACTCACATTAGCATTCCCTCTTTCTATGAGCACATTACACAACTCGAGTGCTTATATTAAAAGCTCAACTCAAAATGGGAGAAAATGTAAAATGTGTACTCAAACGATTCGTCCTGCGACTGAGTTTTATGGCATGATGAGATCATTTAGAATGTACTTTTCACTCTCTGAGCTGTGGGATGCCAAAAACCTGGTTTGATAGTGTTGGCTAACCTCATCCCAGCCCCAAACCCCTCACCCTAAGCAGATGTGGGGGGTGATATCAGATGCCCCAGTAGGGGCAGATCTGCCTGGAGGCCCCTGGGCGATGTCCCTGATAAGCTACTGGCCCCAGAGTCAGCGCAGGAGGAGGAACTCAATTAGCTCCTGACAGACCGTCTCAGCCTCCAGCCACCACCAGAGCCCACTGGCAGCTGCCATGGTGACCTCTCCTCCAGTGGCCACAGCCACCTCTTACCACTCAGCCGACCGCACGGCTGCATGGAGGACGACTCATTTAGGGAGATGGGAACGAGGGCTGAATGACTGAAACCAGATCACAGGCTGACTGGCTACAATCACTGGAATACACATGTCTCCAAACATCATCTTTAGGACGGGACGTTTCTGGAGGGTTTCTGTATCCACATGGGGCCATGGAAATGAAATGGGATAGGGGGTCAGGGCTTGGGGGGAGGGGGGTGTATGGGGAACCATGTGAAATAGGGAGAATGCCTTTCTATATAACTGGGTCCAGGTTAATAACCCTCGGAGGAATGGGGACAAAAGACGTCTGGGACAATTTTGAGTGTGTGTGTGTGTATGTGTGAGAAAGTGAGGAGGTGGAGACGGATCTGAGTAAATGTGAAAGGAGGCAGTGGTTGGTATAGAGGCTAGAGGCACTCCCTGCACCTCATAGGGACCCATTTCATCTGGGAGAAACTCCTCATTTGGGATTTTCTCATTCATTAGTCCTGCTCTAAACAGATAGAGGAAGGGGCAGCGTGGGTGTGGAGGGGTGGGAGGGAGAGGCCTCTTTGTTAACGAATACGTCGCCTGACAGAGATGTATGATGTGCTGTTCTATAGAAGAACACAATAGAGGAATAAGATAGCAGACAGAAAATCAGAAATCCAAAAAGAGGGGGAGAGGCAGAGCTACAGAAAGAGAGAGAGAGAGAAAAAGAAAGAAAGAAAGAAAGAAAGAAAGAAAGAAAGAGAGAGAGAAGGAAAGAGAGAGAGAGAGGAATGGATGTTTATGCATGCTTATGGAGAGCAGCACGGGCCCCAGATCAATAGTCCGTAGGCCAGGGGATGGGTGTACATGGAGCTGGGTGGTGCAGGGTTACCACTGGGGGGACCATGCTGCTCCGTTGCCCGGCCAATTAACTTCCTCAGTCTCCAGCAGAGGATTAAATTTAGCTGCTCCACAGCGATGTCACTGTAGTCTTTATAAAGCCATGAGCTCACTCACTACGACAACATGAGCCACACGCACCAACAGGCCAGCCACAAGATAGTGCTGGCTGCCCAAGAAGACACAGATCACATCTATTGATCCCCCCCCCCCCCCACCCCTTTCCTTCCTGTTGGAAAGATGCTGGCAGGAAAAACTGGCCCTCTTATGATACAGGCGCTGCTGTTTATCTGACGTAAACTGTCTGAGTGACACTGGAGTGATCCTATTCTGAAAAAGGGGCTAAGGATCCTCGGAAAACAAATGGCGGTAGGAAAGATCGGATGAAGATGCCAGAACCCTGTTAGGGAATGGGTTACCAGTTTAAACATTCTTCTACAGCAATAGAAGAGTTAACACACTACTCTGCATACCCAGCAGAGAAGCTCCCTGTAGAGTAGGACCGCTCATCATCACATGGAACAAAAAGTAGATCAGTACAGCCCTGGCTTGGCACACATTAGGATCCTATAGTGCATCATTTCATCTCAAAGTAGGAAGAAAATCTAATGGTGCTCGTTCAGAAAAAGAATCAGCAACCATCAAATCTGTCATCAAGAGCATTAATCATTGGCAGTGGATGCCTAATGCCTAATCATAAAGAATTGTGTAAGACATATCCCACACACATTGTCTAACAGCCTTAACAGGTTTTCCATTTCCTGGCCTAAACCAGAGACGCAGAGACCTGGCTCCAGCTGTCCCACCACACAACACTGTTCTGGAACCAGCACAGACACACCACCCTGTCTACCAGGCCAAAGGGCAACTATAACCAGCAAGGGAACAATATGTGTAATATCAAACTGGTCCACACATACAGTTCTGGAAATATAGCTAATGTCTAGGGTAAAAGACACTGCATTGACTCTGCAGTGTGTGTGTATAGACTACAAACAGAGGGAAATATTATTGTAAAGGGTTAAGCCTGTTTAAAGCAGACCAATGTAAATCACAGGTTTAGACACAGTGAGAGTACAGGGGGACAGAGGCAAGGAGCCATGCATGAAATTACTTCATTAATCTTCCTCTGATAGACTGTCTTGTTTAGGGGGGAACTCTACCTGCTTCAAACAAAGAGCCCGTCCTGCCACTACCATAAATTATCCTCTTCATCAGAGGAAGGGCCAAACACACACACAGACAAATATACTAGGTTAAATTAACCGGGGCAAAATTAGTGAGTTTATCAGTTGTCCAGAACAATTGAACTGCAATCAAATGTGTAAATGTTTATACAGGCTCACACAAAAACAGCACATATACACACGGTTGAGATCCAAATATGTTGTCAAATATGTAACACTGAAACTATGTGAAATGTTGAACATATATAGTTTGCTGATAATCGACACTGATAAAGAAATGAGAAAGAACAAAATACATTTAATATTGTTAATTTCACTACATGGGTTGTTTGTTTGTGGCATCTTTGAGTCAAACACAAGTACATTTTTGTCTCTCATTTAACGATCAACAATCAACAATGTAATATATGGCGCCACCAACTGCTGGTCTTCTTCCAGGGCTACTGTATGAGGTGGTGTGGTAAAATTAAACAAAAATTCTCGAGGTGGTGTGGTATATGGCCAATATATCACGGCTAAGGGCTGTTCTTACGCACGACGCAACGCGGAGTTCCTGGATACAGCCCTTAGCTGTGGTATATTGGCTATATTCCACAAACCCCCGTGGTGCCTTATTTCTATTATAAACTGGTTACCAACGTAATTAGAGAAGTAAAAATAAATGTTTGTCATACCTGTGGTATACGGTCTGATATACCACGACTGTCAGACAATCAGCATTTAGAACTCTAACCACCAAGTTTATAAGTTCCTTTAGACCATTATAGAGCCAGGGCCGCTCTTCCAGGTCTCTCCCCGGTCTCTCCCAGGTCTCTCCCCGGTCTCTTCCAGGTCTCTCCCCGGTCTCTCCCCGGTCTCTCCCTGGTCTCTCCCCGGTCTCTCCCCGGTCTCTCTCCCCGGTCTCTCCCTGGTCTCTCCCCGGTCTCTCCCTGATCTCTCCCCGGTCTCTCCCTGGTCTCTCCCTTGTCTCTCCCAGTCTCTACCTGGTCTCTCCCTGGTCTCTGCCTGGTCTCTCCCAGGTCTCTCCCTGGTCTCTGCCTGGTCTCTCCCAGGTCTCTCCCTAGTCTCTGCCTGGTCTCTCCCTGGTCTCTACCTGGTCTCTCCCTGGTCTCTACCTAGTCTCTCCTTGGAACCTCCCTGGTTCCCACCTCTTTACAGGCTGATCTCCCAAACCCTCCTCTCATTTCCCATAAATAGTGGTGATAATATAGGCGGGAAGGTTGGCTGAGTTACACACTGGCGTCCAACATACGCCATTCAGGAATAGTGAAGGGAGGGTACATTTTTGGGCACTGGATACACACATATAAAAGGGCAAGCACACACACATACTGTATACACAAACACACACACACACACACACACACACACACACACACACTGTATACTTAAACAGAAACACACACACACATACTGTATAGACAAACAGAAACACACACACACACACATACTGTATAGACAAACAGAAACACACACACACATACTATACACACAAACAGAAACACACAGACACATACTGTACACACACACACACACACACACACACACACACACACACACACATTCTGTATACACACACACACACATACTGTATACTTAAACAGAAACACACACACACACACACATACTGTATAGACAAACAGAAACACACACACACATACTGTATAGACAAACAGGAACACACACACACACACACACACACACACACACACACACACACATTCTGTATACACACACACACACATACTGTGTACACAAACAGAAACACACACACACACGTACTGTATACACAAACAGAAACACACACACACACGTACTGTATACACAAACAGAAACACACACACACACAGGTACTGTATACACAAACAGAAACACACACACACACGTACTGTATACACAAACAGAAACACACACACACACGTACTGTATACACAAACAGAAACACACACACACACGTACTGTATAAACAAACAGAAACACACACACACACAGGTACTGTATACACAAACAGAAACACACACACACACGTACTGTATACACAAACAGAAACACACACACACGTACTGTATACACAAACAGAAACACACACACACACGTACTGTGTACACAAACAGAAACACACACACACACGTACTGTATACACAAACAGAAACACACACACACACGTACTGTATACACAAACAGAAACACACACACACACAGGTACTGTATACACAAACAGAAACACACACACACGTACTGTATACACAAACAGAAACACACACACACGTACTGTGTACACAAACAGAAACACACACACACACGTACTGTATACACAAACAGAAACACACACACACACACACGTACTGTATACACAAACAGAAACACACACACACACGTACTGTGTACACAAACAGAAACACACACACACACACACATATGCACGGACGCACAACAACATTTACAATTGAAAAACTGTCAGACACTGTATTATGCCATAAGCATATAAAAACACAACATAAAGTATGACTAGCTTACACCTTCCATAACATATGCAGTAGCCCTTGCCAAGCCATCCATCCTCCCTCTACGTACCCCCTACAGCATCATGTACGTCCATACCTCTGCTATGACATTCTAGAAATGAAAGCAGAGAGGCTTCTCTCAGGCAGAGAGCGTGATGAATAAAGATTTACATTATAATGCGCTCTGGTTTACTGAGACACTCACAGGTCAGCACAGCACTGAGAGAGGGACAAAATGCCTATATAATGTACTTTGATTTACGTAGAGAAGATAGCACCTTGACATTGAATAAAAACAAAGAAATGAAATAGACGTGGTAAACCTTCTGAAAAGACAGAACCCAGAAAAAGATCAGTGTGAAAAATACACAATATCCAGAAATCTCATTACCCAATGTTTTAGCACTAATATTCTAAAACTCTAAGTTGACAATTTAACTGAAAACAAAAACAAAAATATTCCCATCCATTTTGCAAAACGACTGCAAAACATATTGACATGGGCCCTACGAAATAAACACATCAATAAATATCCCCAGTCACCACAGTGAAACTAGGCCCGCATACTGAGGCAGAGAGTGGCCAGTAGTCAGCCTGCATGCTAGGATGTTAATGGTTGGCGATCGGTCAGTCAGAAGTACCAGCCCCAGGGCAGGCAAACAGGGCAGTTCTCTCTCTCTCTCTCTCTGGGAGAGACAAATGCACAACGCAACAGCAGGGGTCTGACAAGTATGTATGTACGCACACTACATTTTCACACCCTTCATTTTAACTCCTGAACTTGTAACTTTAGTGTCGCTCCTCATCCAAGCTCATTTATGCTCTTGTTCAGACAGACCTACAACATATCATCAGAACCTCCAACAATACTCCATGCCATCAGTCTGCCTGGGTGGGAAGGACAGAACAGGGCAGAGTAGAGCAGAGTAGGGCAAAGAAGAACGATGAGGCAAATGGCTCTTAGTCTAACAGCTGTTATGGCTGCGATGCCTGGGAGAGCTGAGGCCGTGTACAGTCAGTCCGTCCATACTTGGTTAAGCTGTCAGTAAGAATCAGAGCTGCTATTGTGACGGACGGTTTCAATATTGATTTCATAAATAAACAGAGCTAACCATCGATCCTAATGTTATTTTGCATTTCAATTACTGCTCAGAAACATAACCTTCAAAGGACTGGCCGCTCAATACCAATAAGATTCACTGATAAACGCCCGCGTAGCCACCCACTCCACGTCACGCTTTTAACCAAGTGTAAATTAGCGGACTTAGCATTTTCCCTCCATTACATTTAAGACAGAGCGTATCGAAAAGCTGCAGAATTATTGTTCAGTCTCGCGTCCATTGGGCGGCAAAAAAGAGGCAAATACAGACAGAGAGAGGAATGAATGAAAACAGACAGATGACGAGAGGAGTAACACACCAAACCAAAGAGCTTCAAAGATTCAACTTTAAATGGTTAATCACAATCTCACCATATATTTAATTGTAATAAACCTGTAGTTACAGCTGTTTGCCACATTGTGTCAGAAAGAAACAAAACTAGTGTACCGATGCTCTGAAATCGTATATACATTTTCATGAGAACTAGTAAAGTGTGTATTATAATACTTATAATACTGGTATTATGTTTTTACAGTTTTTTCACATCGTTTCTGACAGTACTCCATCAGAACCTCCTTTTTGTGTGTGTGTGTGTGTGTGTGTGTGTGCGTGTAAATCAAGAGGAGCCTTTCCGTGTTGGAGCAACAGGAAGAAGTGCTGACGCACCGTGTCAGTGATAGCACTTCGCTGCCACAAGGGCGTGAGAGTAGCCCACGTAGCCAGGCTAGCATTATCCTCCTAGACTAATGGACCTGGTTATTTTTAAACACATTCTCGCACTGCAGTGAAGGTGTCCAAGGTTACCGTGGCCAAAATTAGGAGGGACTTGTGGTGGCGTTTGGTGGTTTCAGCGCGGGTGGATGTCGTGAAACGGTCAAAGTGACACGTGGCTCATCACAGAAAATACTAGAAAGGCCAAACACGACATGAGCTCGTATGAGTCACGGTACCCAAAATAAAGCTGTAATGTTAGAGCGCTATCAAAGGGTGCTAAATACTAATGGGACAATTATCTAGGTGTTCTGAGAGAAACTACACAGACTTCAACCAAACAAATTAAAATGAAAATCGTCAAAGAAACATCACAGAAATGGAAGTCCACCTACTTCAGATAAATTGTATGAACTTGTATCATTTTCGTTATGTATTTTAACAGCAATAAGTAAGCATCTCCAGAGGCCCTAGTTTAGATCGGGTATATCAGATAAGGTGTAGCAGATGTGCGCAGTTCATTCTGTTTGAGTCTCAATACTCTGTGTCCTAATATTCTATCCTGCCTAGTTTTCTGGAAAATAAGGATGCATGAAGGACAAGAACGGGGAAGAGTGACACTGCATGTTAATGTGGAAGTGAAGGGGTGTGAAGAGCTTCCCTTAAAAAGCAGGTGCAAGTAGCCAACAATTACAAACACACAGAAAAACAAAATGGAGAACAGGGAGGGTAAATCCACTCTGCATCCCTAAACGCCCTGGGGGCCAGGGACAGTACCCCCCACCCTCCCTTAACAGCCAGATCTGAGTGACAGGTTTACAGTGAAAGAAATGATACTCATATGCAGAGCTTACCAGAAATGAGAAGGCTCCAGTGTGGCCAGTGGACTGAGTAATCGCCCTAATGAATTGGACAACGAAGCCCTGTTGGTACAAGGAGATGCATTTAGAATTGTGTGACAAATGTAATTTAAAACATTAGGTTTTTCTTAAAAGACACGTTTCCCCCGACACCTCCCCTTAAGTGCAGAGGGAGAGAGGCAGGAGGAGGGTTGGAGCGGGCCGGGTGAACAGCGGTGGCCACCGGGGCCGGCTGGAGCTGGCTGTCTGCAGTGGCCACAGCGACCACAGACTCCTAGCTCTTAGCGGGGTGGCTGTTCTCGGCCAGGAGCCTCTTCTGGTAATGTATTCTGAAACCAAATGACCGTAAACTGATCCCATCTGGATAGTGTCTGTGCAGGGCTGCTTTGGTTACCCGGCACTGCCTCTACCCCGCGATAGCATCTCCATGAAGACAGCAAAAATCTGATTAACCCAATAACACTGAAACACTTGGTCAAAGACCAAAGAGCTTTTAACTTAAGATACACTAATGCAATTCCCTCGCCTTGTTCTCTGAAACCTAATCAGAATAAAGAGAGAAGGGACAAGAAGGAATGTTAGAGATGGGTATTTTACTGAGCCTAATGGATCGGATTAATCACTGTGTGGTAAGTTTTGCTTTTGTGAAAATTCATCCAAAAGATCTCATTCCCTAAATGGAAAATGGACATGTAGAATATGGCTGGGAGCAGTGAGGGTGTTGATGGAACATTAAGGGAGGGAAAGGAGTCCTGTCTCAATCGGCTGCCTGCCGCTCAGAGTGCGTTTGCTAGCGAGACCAGATGAACTCAAACTGACAATCCTCAGCATTGGCTGATTTCTGAGCGCCGCTGAAACAGCCAGAGCAATAGGAGAGCAACAATAAGCCTGTCTGACTGCCATATGTTACCTCCTGCCGTCTGAGCCAAGAGAGACTTCAACTTAAACGAATCAAGTGCTGTGAATTACGGCTTACTATCCACACCAATCTTGGTGTACGTAGCTTACTATGCATCCCAATCGAGAAGGGAGAATAAATATTGAGCAAACTTGAAGCTGTGGAGAGAGGTATCTTAAAGGACATACCACGTCATATCTACTATTGCTCTTTTTGAGGTAAAATGTATTTGGTTGACAAATTCAAACGAGCAGTAATACTAGGCTATACATACCTCTCCATATTGTCTGAAATACAAATCAGTCACTGTCTCAATCCTATTCCTACAGTGGTAGGCAGTCATTCGGGCACCCAGGTCAATCTATAGAGTAACATAATAATACACTGCTTCCACATCACTGCTCTGGTTCTGCTAATTACACGGTGCACAAACGTCCCAGTAATCCCAGCAACCAAGCACCGGAGACACACACCACGTCACACCACACCACACCACGCTGGCGGATGTAAATACTGCTGTCCACAGACCAAGCAGATGGACTACTAGTGAACAGATAACGACACACTGCAAATATGTCCTATAATGAACAACACTGCATTAGTTAGTATGAAAAGCAAAGACAACATTTGTGGCATTAGCAATAATTGTATAGATGTTGACCGAAGTTATTTTCATTAGAAAGTCTTGAATCTTTTGCACGATGCTTCTACTTTAGGATTAACTGCTATGTAAAATGAATATTTAAAAAAAAAAAAAAGTTATTTAAATGATTTAAAATCAAATCAATCAAATAAAACTTAAAGAGGATGATAAATAGTGTTAGATAAATATCTAAATTAAATCAATGTGATTTATGAAAAAGATAACAGCTTACTGATTTATGCATAAAAAAAATCTTAAACTGATTTATGTTTGAGATATTGCCAACCATGTCAAAATATCTACTGTTTGTAATTACCTCTACACACGACTAAAGCCCTAATAAGTATTTTGTTTCCTAATATCATTTTTACATGCACCTATGTCTGACACTCATATCATAGAAAACAATAATTATGTCAAACCTAAAATTAAATATGGAGTTATATATTTCATTTACAGGCATGACCTTTTCTATACCTATAGAAGATAAGGAAACACACGCTGTCTCTACTTCACATGTGATATAAAATAAAACATGTCAAATACAGTCAGCATTTTGAATGCCAGCAACCCCTTGCAGTTATATTTTCTGTGTACATTTCTAATGATAATTGATTGTCTTAGAAATGTTACATGAATGAAAGAGTGTTCACACAACATTGAGAGAAATTAATATTTGTGTCTAGGAATCTTATTCGACTTAATGATATGTTTTATGTATACTGTGTGTATATGTTATATTACATGCAATAAATAAAGGATTCTGCATAATCTACTTGTGTTATGAAAGCAAACAAAGTAAAGCTTTGCCTAAGTTAACCACTAACACTACTTTACTGTTGTATATTGTGTTCACATTTCCAATAAAACCCTAAATCGTTATATTGCACGTTTCTGTTGAAATTACACTCTTGCTAAAATGATCTTAAATTCAACTTTCCCTATAGGAAATATAATGTCAGTCAACTGTAAATAGACTGCATTTAATCATTTCATTTATGCACCTCATATTGACTACAGTGCTTATAGTGAATCACCACCAAACTAGGTTAGATTGCCAGTTGTTAACAATTGGAAGAAAATCATAAAAATATATACATGACAGACACATTTTGAGGAGGAAAACGGCATTTTAAAGGTCTTTGGGTGTTAAAAACTCAGTAAACTGACTAGGTAAACGTCAATACAATTCAATTGATCTTAAATATGTCTCAGTAGTTATTATATAGTTATTGTATATTATGATGAGCGTGTTTATGTTACTTTGACCCTTTTCCACTGAGGTGTATCTAAAAGGCAGAGTTGTATAAAACCTCTAAAAAAAGACGAGGTAAAACAAAGGAGTTGATAACAGTGTGTCTAAGGAGTTAACGAGTTTATCTAGGAAATGTGTCTTTTCTCTCTCTGAGCAGTCAATGGTTCAAACTCAAACTAGAGTTCCTGAAAACAAGTGAGCGAATCCTTAGGCGGTCAGAACAATTCAACCAATATCCTCTTTTGCATGACATCCCATTGAGAATGTCTGTGCTTGTATTGCTTTGAAATTCAATACATGAAAATCTACACTTCTCAACTACTTCAATTTATTAATCACTATCGTATAAATCTTTCAGCAGGCATGCACGGTACCTTTAAAAAAATCATAATCCAGCTACAACAACAGACACATTTGGCTGATTAGATTGTTATGTGGAAAGAGTTATGGGTTGAAATAATGACTGTCTTGAATACTATATGAGGGTTTCACAGCAAGTAGAAATAATTTAATCAACAGCACATGATAATGCTTACAGACCTTACAAATTAAAAGATTGTCACCGCTGAATGAAATATTGGGAATTAAATGTATATTCGCAAAAGAAAATATCACAACTTCAAACAACAGACATCTGTCCTATAAATTGATATTAAAACATACACGTATAGATATCTAGCTGTTGTATTTTTACCATTTCTAAAGCAGATGAATAGGACTGGATATACTTTCCTTCGTTTTTTTTCAAGTAATAATAGCAGTCAGCTCCTCAAATGTACTGAACAGTACATGCTATAACATAAAACAACCTCCTACATGTCAACAAGAAATTCATATCTAAAAGCAGAACTGCATTTAGATATAACAGGTTACTTTGAGTAAACCCACAGCTAGAGAGGGCTTCTTAGACAGGGTTGAAGCTGCCTGATCACTGGGGTTACAGGGTCCTTTCACATGTTTTCCCCCCCAGATGTACAAATATTGCAGCGTGTAAACTCATCCTCCCAATTCCATGAATTCACTTGAATCTAATCACCTTAAATGTATTCTGATTCTGCCAGGGTGGCCGTCCGGCCAGGACAGGGACAGAGAACAAAGCCATCCTAGAACAAGCTGCTAACCCAACAGGACACGTTCCCTCTATTCTTTAGGAAAAACATACGCACGTTGCAATGAGCCACTCTTAATTGATCGGCCATGCTCTTAATGAAATGTGCACAGAGTGACACACGGCTAACAATGTGTAATCTCTCCCTATTGAACATAACCACAGACACCTGCCCTGTTGCTTTAGGATATCACTGGCAGGAGACAGTCCTGTACGAATTAACAGCCATTCAAAACATATACATATAGAGAGAGAAAGAGTCAGATAGTGCATATTAGTGTGTATCTCTCTGTGTGTGTGTGTGTGTGTGTATGTGAGTTAGTGTGTGTGTGAGCAAGAGAGACAGGAAAAAGCGCAGTGCATCTTTACTATAGCAGTAAAAAGTTCAGCGCCACGATTGGCAGGACCTTTGTAACGGAAACAAATGCAGGCACTTCTACAAGAAAACACAAAGAGAAAGAAGGAGAGAGGAGAAAGAAAGATTGCAAGAGGGGAAAAATGCCATATCCAATATCACAAAAGACGGGTATGTTAAAAGGAAGGTTGAAAGAAAGAAATGCACCTACTGGTTATGATAGCTGAGAGGGTCTGGCAGACAAAGTTCTGAAATGTCCATCAGTCCAGTTTTAGCATTCCAGGAATGAGAAGAGGAAGAGGAAATAGGAAACAATTGAGACCCGCTTCTCTCCCAAAATGACAGCACAGCGCCCTCAGAGAGAACGGTGAAAAGCCCCTCCAGCACTACTCCCCCCAGCCTGCACAGGTATGCTGTATCTGATTGTGTGTGTGTGAGTTTGTGTGTAAGAGAGTGTGTGTCTCTGTCGGTATGTGTGTGTGGTTGTGTGTGTCAGTGCGTATATGAGAGAGAGGAGTGGAAGAGAGAGAGAGGGAGCGAGAGAGAGAGAGGTAAAGGGGGGTGAGAGAGAGGTAAAGGGGGTGAGAGAGAGAGAGAGCGAGAGAAGCGCAGGCAGCGGCGGATGAGCGCTAAGATGGAGAGAGCATGAGAGAGGGAGCGAGAGGAATGACTCTTTCCATGGTCAGGATAGGGCTCTTTAAGACTCAAGGGCTTGATGAATATGGAACAGCTGCTGTTGGCTGGCTCCGAGGGGCAGGACTTAAAGCGACAGAGGGACCAGCAGAGCATGAGGGAGGAGGGAACCACACGCTCAATACCTAGCTCACTCAATCGTGCACTCCGCTACACACAAACACAAACACACACACACACAAACACACAAAGCCACTGTCATTCAAACAGGCAGATAAATACACTTTACATTAGAACATGCATATGCAAATTAAAGAGCTCACACTACACACTAAAACAAGTAGAAAAATACACCAACAAAAATATGACTACTAAAATCTCACATTGTAGGGCATTAGAAAAACTTTTTTATATATATATTTTTTTAAATGATTAATGTAAATATTTTGTGAACTTGTGAACGTTTGTGAAATACTGTGTGAACGTTTTAAATAAAGAATAAATACATGAGTGTCTGGACAAGCCCTATTGATGATGAAATATCAAATCAAATCAACAAAAACATTGTCACATGCTCCGAATACAACAGGTACCTGGTACAGAGTCAATGTACAGTCAAAATAAAGCACATATCCAGACAAAGTCAAGAAAATGATTTCCCCCTTGAGCCCACTGAATCTCAATTAGTTAGGGAAACAGCTAAACATACTGTTTATTGTAGAACAAACATCATTATTATTGATTGATTCAATTCAACCTTTACTTTTCAGCTTCACAAAAATAAAGCTTTTATAAAAAGTTGAATAGCTAACAATTCTCTCTTTTTTTTGCAAAAAAAGGTGGTATCATAATTATTATGTATATTCTTTTGAATGTGCTGAAACTTCACAGGGACTATTTATGACCATACAGTATATATATTTTTAACAACAAAAAAATTGCACAACAATGACAAGAGTCCATCAGCAATTTGTTGTTTTGTTTACATACAACCACAATAAAGCAATGCAGCAACACAATGCAGCAACACAATGCTGCACAATGCAGCAACACAATGCAGCAACACAATGCTGCACAATGCAGCAACACAAATGACTCATTAAACAATCTTATTAAAAACTGTTTCCAACTAACAGCAGTAGTGGCTTTTAAGTTTACCAGAGACATTTCTGCAGAAGTATAACCAAATCAGATGTGTTTTGATTCAGAACAAGTCAAAAAGCTCACCAACAGAAAACTGAAACCACATCACAGACACAACTGGGAACTGGTGTATTTCTTTACTTGCAATAGAAAACAACTTTGGAACCATTGAGGAAATCAAATCCATGTATTGAGCTGTGCGTGGCCATTTGTACTTGGTGTTACATGTGAAGGACTATTGTGGACCTTTCACCAGCTGTAAGAGATGATCTCAAGCCCTAACTCAAAACTCTGAGAGCGCATCAGCATCTAAAGCAGCGGAAAATCCAGCCCTGTCTTCTCTGACCTCCGTTTAAAACCGCCTGTATTTCACTGTTGGTCAAGCCAAGGAAGAATGTGGAGAATGCAGATAGCATTTCACAGCCAATGAGGGGCTCCATGTTACTGTATCCCCATATTATAAGAGCACAGCTTAACATGGCATCTTAAAGGAGAAAAGAGCAGTCTGACAATGGCTGACTGCTGGGATAAATGAAATAGAAAGAGTAGGACTCACTCCTATTTCACGAGCTCTTCTTGAATATAGAAAGTTCAACGATGGTGGCCAGTGGCTTTACTTTTCATAGTTGCTTTAATCATTTGATAATTGAAGAGTCGACCACTTGGGGAAGTGAGTACAATGTCTACCAATAGGGTACAGAACGAGAGCAGGTGGGAAACTGATCTCTCCCTACTGTGGTACAGTAACAGTATATCTCTAATAAAATAGGACTGCCCCCACAACGACATGATGGTATTCCAGCTTGACAAATAATCCAGTTCTATTCATCGGCTCTTTACCGTAATTGATGCAAAAACATCACACGATGGCTATTGATCAACACAGGACTTGATCAACACTAGCATATTTCAAGCATCATGTCCAAATCATACGAAAGTATCTAGAATTGACTACTTAACAAAGTCACTTATCGATGATTTGAACATGATGCACAAAATAAAATGCTAATATTGGTCCCATGACTTGAATGGGATTTGTGCCACAAATGCTAAAATGTTAGCATGTGGAAACAGTACAGGGGAAACTAAACCAAAGCAGGGATCGCTGTCACTCCTTGTCCATATACTGCTTACAGGGTAAGGATACCAATGTGTGATTGTGTAATTTGGGGGAGCTATCCCCGGGCTCTGGAGTGGCGCTGTGTTCTAAGGCACAGTCTCTCTGCAAGAAGCGTCACAGCAGTACCTGGTTCAAATCCAGGCTTCATCACATCTGGCTGTGATTGGGACTCCTGTCAGCTGGGGTAAGCTGTCATTTTAAATAGGAATTTGTTCTTAACTGACTTGCCTTGTTTAACAAATAAATAAAGCAGCACACATATAAACCTATAGTCTTTCTTAAAGACACAAAATGACTAACAGTACACCAAAGAACTCTATTTCCACATCTAAGCTAATGATTGACATGACAGCTACTATAAGACACAATATACAATCCAAAATTGAACTAGTGTGAATTAATGATAAAACCTTACATGTTTGCTGAAGTTGCAACAAATCTGACTGAATATGTCAATGGAATAATGAGAAATATCCAGAGCAAATCAGGACTACATGTTTTCTTCAAAACAAAGTGCTACCCAATTACCTTGACCCGGATACAACCCTGCAGAAACATGGTGCAAATTACAGACAATGCTGACAAGGGATTTCATGAATAAGCATATGTAAAAAAGGACTATATATTATCAAAGAGCTGTAAACTACTGTAAACTACAGCTGTACGCTGCTAGCTACTACAAGAACATGCTTTGGCATGTATTCAATGGATTGTATTCAATTGATGGTTGATGTCTTAGATATTCTGAAACAGATTTTTTTATCCATCTGATTTGGTTAAAGGGATGGGAGAAATCTCTTTGGAATGCATATGAAAATGGCTGGGTCAGTGCTGGAATCCTCCATAAAAAAATAAACACACACACACACACGCACGCACACACACACACACACACACACAGGGGTTTTAGTGACTGGGATCATTTACAGGGTTACATATTCATGTTCATATGCCAAGATCATCCTTATTCATTGCGTGTCTACCACAGTTGATAATGCCAACATTTACAATCTGCATGCATATCAGAGAAGGAGATGATGTAATATAATAGAGAAATATTACACTTCCCTTCCAGTGCTTACTGGATGACATTGGCCAGACTGTTGTAGTGTAAACTCAGTTATAAAAGTTATGTTGTTCATAATGCCCTCTTATCAGGTGTGTTATGAAACCTTCCCTTATCGCAGTGGCAGCTGATTTAACAGGGAGAACCGGATGCAAAAAAAGAGAAGAGACCTGCTCCATGCATTGAACACACTTGATCACTCTTAGGAGAGCAAATGTGGAAGCAGAGTTATGACAAAAAGTAATACAGCACACACAATTCCTGTCATACAAGACTTTTGGCTAGTGTTACACTCACAGAGCTCCCTTATTTCATTACACACCGAGGACCAAGGAGGAACTGGTACTCTGCAAATCTGACATAGAGGCTTAGACAATAAATACATATTCGATAAGAATAACAGCATGTTGAAGCAGTGTGTGTGTGTGTGCATTTGCATGTGTGTGTGTGTGCATTTGCATGTGTGTGTGTGTGCATTTGCATGTGTGTGTGTGTGCATTTGCATGTGTGTATGTGTGTGTGTGTGCTTGCGTGCATGTGTTTGTGTCACCACACAATTATGAAGTAGTAAAATATGCATTGTGTCCATTTCATCTAACATGCCCTGTTTTGACCCAACAAGTAGCCTAGGCTTCTGGTTTCAAAGTAGCTAGAATTTGAATTTCTCAACGATTTCACCTGTCTCAAAATGATGGATACAGGGACTGTTATATGAATGAAAGAATAGGCCACACCGCATAGGCCCAAATGTTTGGAATTTCAAAAAGGCAATAAATAACAATAGTATGCTAACTTGGTCCCCAGGCTAAGCTTGGGCCTAAGTTTTTAGTCAAATTTGACCAATAGTAGCCTAGAAAACATTCAGTAAAGTATGATGGTTTTACACATCTGATATTCAAGATGGTAACAAGAGAGCAGTGCAGTAAACGTGGGAGCAAAGTAGAAAGGGCCTTGCTTCCCCAGATTCGCAGGCGCTGGCACGATAATTTTGATAATTATTTACTGGTCAATTGCACACATGGTCCAACCAAAATTTCACCTCCACATTAAACCCAACAATCAGAAAGACACACAGGATTTTGAGAGATGTGGGGGGAGGTTAAGTGCCTGTTCAAGGAATCAACGGCAGGCGATGGTAATCACTCAAGTTGCCAGCTCACTTCCCACCAGATTTTTTTCCCGGGACCCAGGATTCGAACTGACAATCCTCCAGCTCGCCTCTCTACCCGCTAGGCTACGTGCCGAACAACAACTCCAAGATGCGTTAGTCACAACTTAAGTCACTCAACACTGGACCGAATGATGTTATGAAGTTAAGGTTACCGATGAATAGCTACGACATGGGACAGCAATTGTGTTGACCGTTTGGCTTTAGCGGAAGTCCTCCCTCTCTAGCTCTCTCTCACATCATGTTTCTGTTTTTCATTTTGCCTATGAGACGCGTGCGACGCACTTCAAGTTGATTTAAATTTCAGCTCCATTGATTAACAGTCCTTCATTAAAACAGGCAGCCATCATCACGGCTCTCTGAATCAGAGCCACAATCAATACAAAAGAAAATCATTAAGAAAAAAAAGAAACGAATAAAAGAGTGCATGTTGAACTTGTCCATAGTTATGAAGCATTGAATATAGCGGGGTGATTATTAAAACGTTGCGTAGGGTTTGAGGCTGCTATTTTGCATGTTGGCAAACTACATGGATAAGAGTTGCCAACCGGGACAGAACTAAGCTACAGCCTAATCAATAACAGCAGCACTTCACATCAGTAACATAGTGAAATATGCACTTTTAAAAAGGTGCATGAAATAACAGACACACACTAACTCCCATCAAAATACAAAACTTAATTTGTGACCATCTTTCATTCAAAATATTTTAATCAACCTTTAACTCAATGGCTAATAATGAAGTTTTACAAACTGCCAACTTGTAAATAGCTTCAGAAAAGTGGGCCCATGATAATAAATGGAAGAGAAAAGTGGTTGAGAATACTCTACCTTACACAGACAGGTCATATCAAGTCCCCCAGGTGCTACTGCGTAGGAGTGCTGTCTTCAATAGCGTAATAGCGGCTCTTTCCCTATGATTGTGAATGTGCAGTTTTAGTCATGTAGGCAGCTATCAACTCCTCCTCCAGCCTTTGCCCTCTCAGTCCATCCCCTGCGGCGACACCAAAATCGTTGCAGAGACCTAGGTGCCTATACAGCTGTTTGAAGCCACTACTGACCTTTACTGCTACAGTTACGGAGAAAAAGTCGGGGATAATTTGGATAACTGCCATAGAATATTTGCCCTCTCTCTCTCCTCCCCCTCGGGGTCCATAACAGCAACGTGTGCCCCTGGGTTAGTGTACATCTTCACCAAGAAAACAGCAGTGACAGTTGACACTCGGTGCAAATCTTGAATACCACAGTAGTTCTGGAAAAGGTCGGTTGGATTCCACTGTTGATGAATAAATAACAAGACAATAGTAGCGTAGCGTCTGCAGCAGAGTGAGATCAGGGCGTCGCAACAGTATCGCATAGCTGCTAACACTGTGACAGACCCTCAGGAAGTTTGAGAAGGTGCATATGGGGGCCAGATGTGTATGCAAATGATCAGGAACCCCCTTCTTCACAATGACCTCAGTTCAGTTATTGTATGAAAACTTGTAGCCTAATTAGTTTTGCTTCTTGGAAATATGCAGTTGCATCGAGTTGCTGCAATTAGTGTCGTGGACTGTAGGCCACTGATGGTGTCGGTATTGAATTTACTATAGCAGAAAAGTCATGTGCAATGTTTGATATGCTTGTTATCAAATCCATTGTTTCATACGTTTCTGTGGGCAATTATGTCAAATAGAAAGTAAAACATAGAGATATCTAATGAGTTGTCTGTCATCAAGTAGCATACCTTTAAAGACAACATTATGGGATAATAATTCAAAAACTCTTCCATTTAACGCTGACCCTAAGCTGAGATGACCCCTCATTCCTGAATACACTTGCTTTGAAGGCGTATGCAGTTTGTGTAGGGACTACCAAGCGCGCCAATTCCATTATCTCCGCTAGAGGGAGTGGTATTTCACCAGACCACCGAGGACAGGGGAGGCATTTTTATTGTACAATAACACATTGCAATTCAGGAACTGAACTAATGGCAGGAACCTGCCAGCAACAACATGTACTATGTTTGTATAATTAACCCATTAATTCAATTCATAGGCTAAATATACAAGTTTAGGGTCCATGTTGATAGGCTATTGATAAATACATTTGAAAGAGAACATTAAGTTACATTCAAATTATAAAATAGTCAGCCACATAAAAAATATCAATATATTTGAATGTGATTAAGTGCATGTGAAAATGTATTCCAATTGAGGTGCACCAGGGGGTTGGAAAGATCACTTGTGTTTCATGGTAGAAATATAAATTAAGAGATCAGATTATCCCTTCAAAGGGAAAATCTATAAATGCAATTTGTTAAAGGCACAGCATCCATCAGGTCTGAGGAATTACAACAGTGGCCCTGTTTAGTTCCCAATGAAAAGACTCTTCCTCGGATGGTTACATTTCAAGGTGATTATTGCCTCACTTAGTAAGCAGGTCAATGAAACCAGTGTGTTTCCATGCATGCATGGAGTTATTATCAGTGCCTTGGTGGGTTGAATGAATAGACTGATTTCTGCTCAAACTACAGTACACTCATGCTTTTCGGGGTTGGCATACATTATAATGGTATTATTCTATTAATATTCTCATCTCTCTATAGATGTGAGAAGAGAGCTGGATAGAGACTGTAAGGTAAGCTCCGTGGATGGTTGTTTTCCTACTGCTCTACACTGTTCCACTAACCCAATCATGATGATGTTGTAAACCCAGTGAAGTAACTCCCATGTCAAACAGGCAGAGAGATGAGCTAAGAAACATCAACCATCAGACAGAACCGCCATTAGTGATGTCCCGGGATCAAACAAACCAGGCATTAATCTCAACTCCCTCTCAAAAACGTTGCATAATTCAAAGAAAGACAAACATTTTTCTTTCCCATGGTTCAAACCAAATCAGAGGGCAGCTTCACTAACTCCACCTGCTGTCAGCTCGCCTCCATCCACCATCCTCCAAATTTCATTTGGAAGACATCTCTCTCCCTTTTCCCCCTTGTCCTATCTCTCTCCCTTCTCTTCCCCTCTCTCTAAATTCAGTGCACCTCACCCCGTAGATTTACTTGCTTAACAAATATGGGCAGGAGTCCTAAGTGGTATTTGAAATCTTTGAATGGACTTTGGAGTGCCTGTACTGTGCTGAGCTGTGCTGGCTGGCTGCAGGGCTGTTCTTTCTGCTCCCCTGGATTCCCTGGTTGGGAGATGGCAGTGCTGGGCGGAGAGGCAGTCTGGAAATGAGATAAGGATGTTTGATTCATAGGATCTGACAGGAAATCTATACTCTGCAATGTTTATAATCCAGCCATTACTACACGGCCAAATGAAATAACAATAATCCAATAATTGACTCCATATTTACCTGAGGCAGATTCTCAGCTTTAACGGTGAAGTGCTCAGTGTGGTGGTGGGGGTTGTCAAACAGCTGATGGAGAGTAGACAGACGTACTCCAGAGTTGCAGAGAGTAGCAGAGCATGGAGCTCCATGCTCCCAAAGATGCAGGGAGAATGGGCTGGGAAGCAGCATTCTGAACATCGGGGTTCACGGTGCCTGATGGTCTACCTGTATGGTCCTCAGGGTCAGAGCTCAGGGGTCGGTCACCACTGGTCATTAAAATAGCATATATGCAGGAGGAACTGACAGCTGAACTATGGAAAACACCCAAAATACTGTCCCAACACCAGCAAAACTGGCAACACTTGGACATAGTGTTAGGAGAGATTAATGGGTGGTAGTGTCCAAGTATGTGTAAAATCACTGGTCCTAATTCAGGTTCTTGTTTTTTCAGGCTACATGGGATCAAATGTCTTCAGCTCCATAGATAACTTGACATAGACTACCATAGAATACTTGGGGGAATGCCTGCCTCCATAAGCATACATTGATTTCCAAGTAGAGAGTTACTAATCATAAAGTCTTTCATGGACAGTAGGAGCAGTTCCTCTTTGTGTAAGGGGTGGGGGAGGTGTATCTTATTTGGGAAAGTGAAGGGGGCCATATCTGTCAATAAACAGTAATTAGATGTTGTGGCCGATAGCGTTGATTGGTTTCTAATCTAGCTGTCACCCTGGACGTGTGTAATTAAAATCTTGATTGATAAAGGGGCAGAAGCCCGCCCACGCCACCACTTACCTGACCCTACCCCCGACCCCTCCGCAGCACATACAGGAGGTAGAGATATGAAGGAAGGCCTAGGGAGAAAACTGCACTTCCAATTGATCAGTCCTATCTACCTTCCTATCAATGGCTTTTTTTCACAATAGAGTGGTCAGTACAATGGTTTAATTTGCACATGTCATTTGTGAAAATGATCTTAAACAAAAATATTTATCTTACAACCAAAAATATAGCTACTCTATACGATTTAAATCTAATCGTAACCCTCTTCATCTTCCATGTCCATCGCGACTTAAATCTAAGACAAAAAATGGGCATGTGTAGCCCAAAAAAATGCCCTACAATAATTGTGTGTGTGCATGCCGGCGTGTGTGGCCTCAGATCAGCCATGAGAAATAAGGAGTTGAAACATAGTTGCCACTAATGAGGGGAAGGTTGCTGTGAATGTAATGCAATCAACGGAAGACACCCCTGAGGCTGTGGAGAGGATGAAACAAGAGCAATACACCTTGATCTAGTCCATGGAGAACAATAGCACCTCCTCTCAGCTGCCCACTGCACTGAGGCTAGGTAACACTGTCACCACCGATAAACCCCTGCCAACAGCTCCGCACCCCCCGCAGCTACTTGCCCAAGCTTCCCCAGCTTCTCCTTCACCCAAATCCAGAATGCAGATGTTCTGAAAGAGCTGCAGAACCTGGAACCGTACAAATCAGCTGGGCTAGACAATCTGGACCCTCTCTTTCTAAATTTATCCGCCGCCATTGTTGCAACCACTAGTACCAGTCTGTTCAACCTCTCTTTTGTATCATCCGAGATCCCTAAAGATTGGAAAGCTGCTGCGGTCATCCCCCTCTTCAAAGGGGGTGATTCTTTAGACCAAACTGTTATAGACCTATATCCATCCTGCCCTGCCTTTCTAAAGTCTTCGAAAGCCAAATTAATAAACAGATCACTGACCATTTCGAATCCCACCGTACCTTCTCCGCTGTGCAATCCGGTTTCCGAGCCGGTCACGGGTGCACCTCAGCCACACTCAAGGTACTAAACGATATCATAACCGCAATTGATAAAAGATTGTACTGTGCAGCCGTCTTCATTGACCTTGCCAAGGCTTTTGACTATGTCAATCGGGCCTCCCGGGTGGCGCAGTGGTTAAGGGCGCTGTACTGCAGCGCCAGCTGTGCCACCAGAGACTCTGGGTTCGCACCCAGGCTCTGTTGCAACCGGCCGCGACGGGGAGGTCCGTGGGGCGACGCACAATTGGCCCAGCGTCGTCCGGGTTAGGGAGGGCTTCGCCAGTAGGGATATCCTTGACTCATCGCACACCAGCGACTCCTGTGGCGGGCTGGGTGCAGTGCACGCTAACCAAGGTTTCCAGGTGCATGGTGTTTCCTCCGACACATTGGTGCGGCTGGCTTCCGGGTTGGATGCACGCTGTGTTAAGAAGCAGTGCGGTTGGGTTGTGTATCGGAGGATGCATGACTTTCAACCTTTGTCTCTCCCGAGCCCGTATGGGAGTTGTAGCGATGAGACAAGATAGTAGCTACTAAAACAATTGGATACCATGAAATTGGGGTAAAATAAAAAAATAAAAAATACTCTGTCAATCACCGTATTCTTATCGGCAGACTCAACAGCCTTGGTTTCTCAAATGACTGCCTCGCGTGGTTCACCAGCTACTTCTCATACATAGTTCAGTGTGTCAAATCCTGTTGTCCGGACCTCTGGCAGTTTCTATGGGGTACCACATGGTTCCATTCTCGGGCCGACTATTTTCTCTGTATATATCAACGATGTCGCTGTTGCTGATTCCCTGATCCACCTCTACGCAGATGACACCATTCTGGATACGGTACATCTGGCCCTTCTTTGGACACTGTGTTAACTAACCTCCAGACGAGCCTCAATGCCATACAACACTCCTTCCGTGGCCTCCAACTGCTCGTAAACGCTAGAAAAACTAAATGCATGCTTTTCAACCGTTTGCTGCTCGCACCCGCCCGCCCGACTAGCATCACTACTCTGGACGGTTCTGACTTAGACTATGTGGGCAACTACAAATACCTAGGTGTGTGGCTAGAATGTAAACTCTCCTTCCAGGCTCATATTAAACATCTCCAATCCAAAATTAAATCTAGAATCGTCTTTCTATTTTGCAACAAAGCCTCCTTCACTCACGCCGCCAAACATACCCTAGTAAAACTGACTATCCTACCGATCCTCGACTTTGGCGATGTCATTTACCAAATAGCCTCCAACACTCTACTCTGCAAACTGGATGCAGTCTATCACAGTGCCATCCGTTTTGTCACCAAAGCCCCATATACCACCCACCACTGCGACCTGTATGCTCTAGTCGGCTGGCCCTCGCTACATATTCGCCGCCTGACCCACTGGCTCCAGGTCATCTATAAGTCTTTGCTAGGTAAAGCTCCGCCTTATCTCAGCTCACTGGTCACGATAACAACACCCACCCGTAGCACACGCTCCAGCAGGTATATCTCACTGGTCATCCCATCCATTCTCTCTTACGTTGTGGTTGAGAATTTCTCCTCTCCCCATGTTCCTTTCTCTACCAGTGTTGTTACAACTGCCTTATATACATAGACTTGATATCGCTGGCCACTTTAATAATGCTTTCATACTGCTTTACTCATCTCATATGTATATACTCTATTCTATTCTACTGGATTCTAGTCAATGCCACTCCGACATGCTTGATCAAATATTTATATATTTCTAAATTCCATTATTTTACTTTTAGATTTGTGTGTATTGTTGTGAATTGAAGCATACTGAAGCCTGTATATCCAGCTGTTGCTGGCATTATTTGGAGAGTCTACATTTCAGTATGTCTTGTGAGGATATGAGATGTGCACAATGCTTTCACATTGAGTCAAGGTCTGTGTCTATGTTTTTCTACATCAGTAAACGGGTAGAGAGCACAGACTGCAGGCCTGTGACCTTTCCTGTCTGACACTGGTCACCTGCTGCCACGTGCTGCAAGGGCTGGCCCACAGGAATGAATGATGGCTGCACACTCGCCCTCACCCCCCTCTGTGACACACAATTGCGCTCGTGCTCAAACACACACACACACACACACACACACACACACACACACACGCACGCACGCACGCACACACACACACACACGCACAGACATGCACAAACGCACAGACATGCACAAACTCACACACCATTGTGCAGTGGAACAAGCACCTCTCACTCAACAGCATGCCAATCTGGGCTACCTTCACGAGAACATAATAAATCACAAATTAAAAGTGTGTGCGTAGGTGGGTGCATGTGTTTATGTGTTCACATTGTGGTGGAGATGATGCTGTTGGTGGTGGGGGGAGCAGTTAAAAGTGACTCTCAGAAAGCAGTGGTCCAGTACTTAATTTGATTCTTAATGGAAGGCAAAATTTGCAAAGGAAAACTTCCATTGAGCACAAAATTACTTTCCTTAGTTTTCAATTTAGGAGGCTGTGAGTGGGATTGAGATTGATCAAGGCTGGCAGAAGCAGCCCTGCATGCTCTACCTCATTCAGCTGATCAGTGTAATTTACACACTAAACATTGTGATTTATATGTTATCATCTAAACAAATGAAACATAGATTGTATAATAAATCTCACTCTAGATAATATTTCACTCATTGACCATGAACCAAACGGTTATCTTACAAAACATCTAATTTCATATCATGACTTGATTACTTTGTAGAAATGCATTGGAATTTCGTTTTATTGTTTTAAAGACTTATGTTTCCAACAAAGCAGTGATTCTCTCTTACGTTGTGGTTGAGAATTTCTCCTCTCCCCATGTTCCTTTCTCTACCAGTGTTGTTACAACTGCCTTATATACATAGACTTGATATCGCTGGCCACTTTAATAATGTTTACATACTGCTTTACTCATCTCATATGTATATACTCTATTCTATTCTACTGGATTCTAGTCAATGCCACTCCGACATGCTTGATCAAATATTTATATATTTCTTAATTCCATTATTTTACTTATAGATTTGTGTGTATTGTTATGAATATTTAAATACTACTGCACTGTTGGAGCTCGGAACACAAGCATTTCACTACACCCGCAACAACATCTGCTAAATATGTGTATGTGACGAATAAAATGTGATTTGATTTGATTTTGAACAGCAGCTGTGTGACCTGGTGACCAGGGTGCCATGTGGCGCTATTGGAGACCCAGTGGTAGACCTAGACCTAGCTGCCCGACAGCTTCCCGCGGTGCCCCCATCATAGCCCCCTTACGGCACCAAGGAGGACCATGCCAGGGCATCTCCAATCTCCAGGCTCTGGAGAACATGACTCCAATTAAGAGGGAGAGCCCAGGTCCACACACCGCTGCCTGAGTCCAGCAGTCTTACTGTACATGTAGAGTGGAGTGTGCCCAGGGAGCTGATGGAGCTAGGAGCTAGGAGACAGGAGACAGCCATACAGAGAGGAAAGGAGATAATGGCGCAGGAACAGTTCTTCCTCATGGAGATATAGGACCTAAATGGAATTTAATTTGGGATAAATTGGTAACCTGGGCTGGATATGCCTGCAGAAATTAATATTTGAATAGTATGGATATTGGTACAGTAATAGCATAAAAACATTTAAGTGTGATATTGTAAGATCAGTACAATAACATAAAAATTCCACTATTTTGTCCTTATCATATTGATGCCTTTATTGGTATTTTAATAAGAATGTGCACAGAAAGTGCTATATAAGTGTATTAGTTTTGACTGTTATGAGAGTCCCAGAGTATTTGTGGAGTGGTAAGCACACAGTAATAGATGACAGACCCCTCGTTTCCCCCCTGTGATTAAAAATGTATGTTGCCACACGCAGGCTCTGGTGTGGAACTGCCTGGCAAAGGAGCTCGTTAATATTCAGGCCCATGTCTAGCTAATGTCTTAAAGTGATAAATAGGAGGGGGGAGCTGCTGTTTGATTGTTCTTCACAGGCGGCCAGGGAGCTGGCTGCACAGCGCGGGGAGATTTAAGGTGGAGGAATCCTTTCAAAGCTCTTCATTCTGTCCCTCAGAAATGCTGGGCCCATTAATTGGCCCTGTCTACATGACTTCAGTGTTCTGAAGGCTAGTGGCAGCCAGCTACTGCACTGGATGTGGTATTTCAAAGAATCCTGGCCGCTATAAAAGCCATTCAAATTACATGGAATTTCATTCATGTCAAGCCTGGGAGGCACATATACACCGCAACAGAACGTCTTTATTCATGCACAGCCTATCTGCATGACTGTATAATCTTTCTCTTGGGGTAAAAAAAATCATGACACAAAAGGGTAAAGATTTACAATCACTGTTTGAAGCTGTTCGTTTCTAGATAAGATGTTTATTTCTAAATAAACATATGGATTGGACAACAATGAGTAGCAAAATATATGTTGAGGAAATTCATGATTTACTTCATTGTTTTGAAGAAACATATATCTCTCCTAATATAATTCAGTAGTGTAAAACACCTAGGAGTAACTTTGACTATTATAATGGATAATGAATATATCTAAGGCAGTCATGTAGCAGAGGATGTAAGAACCCGTGGAAAAATGTAGAAATGATCCATAGGGAGTCATATCAGTGTTATTACACCAAATAAAGAGTGAATAAACCAGGGGACTGCATAAGTTAGCGCCATACAGTTGGTAACATATAAAATACCAGTAGCAGACACATCTGCATATCTTCAACTTACCAGTCGCTCAAATGCCAGTTAGTGCATTTATTTTAAGCAAATACAGCAAGCAATTTCATCGAGAACCACTTAAAAGAATGCCATGTGTGTTAGCCATTCATTTTGGCATAGTCTTCAGGTTTTGACAAGGCATTGCTAAACTCTATAAGTATATCTAACAGGACAAGGTGAGTCCAGACTTGAAAACTTTCTGAAACCTACCGATGTGGAGTTGGAAGGTGAAAGCAGAATGTGGCCAAATTTGGTTCATGGTGTCAAGCATGTGACACTTTAGTATTTATAACCATTAAGAGGTGGATTTATGTCATAAAGTACAGCAGGACTTTTTTTCAGGGTTGCCTTTGCCCTACTTCACTTGTCACCCTTCCTTGCCCGACTTTCTTTATAAGCCAGAACTGATGGCCCACTCACCTTCAGGAGAGGATAGATTTAACCCTTAGTGGACTTGGAAAGAAGATGGTCTGAGCGTATTTACACCGGATAGCCAGCCAATTGTTAGTAACTGAGTGTAAGGCCTGGAATAAAAGTAATCCACTTTGTGAAGACACTACATAAACATGGCAGTCCCAGTTGTCAGTGTCATTGTCAGACTCAGACTGCTCAATCACAGTGCCAGAGTTGTTGACAGTATACAGCATGTCTAACACACTGTGGAGAGCAGGGTTGAGCTGTTTGAGGATGACTATGACAACCAGTCAGGCCACACAAGCACACACACGCTCCCAGAAAGCTCTGCCGCGCAGAGAGCACAGCCCTGGGCTCTGGCTGGGATTGGCTTCTCTCTGTTTGTTTCCACAGGGGCCTCTCACACAGAGCTAACAATCAGGGCCACCAGGACTGTCTGCTCTCTCTCACTCACTGTCACTCTCTTTTCTTGTCTGCTGCCTTTCTTTATGCTCTCTCCTAACCCCCCCCCTTTCTTTATGCTCTCTCCTAACCCCCTCCCCCTTTCTTTATTTCCCTCTAATTTCCTCCCCTGCTCTTCTCTTGCCTCTCACTCTCTTTATTTGTCTCATTCTCTCCCTCTTTCCCTAATTCTGTATCCTTCCATTTCTCTCTCTCTTTCTCCCTCTCTTCTGGTAGTGGCAGTAGTGTTGTGGCTGTGGCTGTGGGAAGGCAACCCGCAGCGGGAGAGATCCTAATTAACAGCCTATTCATTTGCGTGGAACGGAGGGCTCCTACTTTCTGAGCACTTGTTTTATCGTGGCGCAGGGGAGCCCTGTCCGGGGATTTGGAGAGGGATAATTGCCTTTGCCGCAGGCTGCAGTAATCTGGTCGGCTAATTCATTATTTTAATAAGTTAGCTTCTCCTCGGGGGTGCACTAGCTGCGCCGTGTCTCAAACCTTGGTGGTGCACCTCGTTATTGTGGCACTCTTTTACGCCGCCGCCCGCGCGGGGTTAATAACTGTTATTAGCCTCTCTCCTCAGCCTGTAATTTCTCATTTAACTGGGGCGATTCGAACTAAACCTTTGCGAGCAACTAATAATCAACCTCTCCCGAACCAGGGGTAATCCCTGTGAAGGGGTTTATATAGTGGAAAGGGGTAATGAATGCAATCGCCTGAGTGCCTCTGCCTCTGCTCCATTTCATTATGGGCCCTGATGTTGTTTTGGTTGTTGTTGTTGTTGTTTTTATTTAATGTGTCCAAATTCATTTGAAGAGAGAAATATTTGCCTAAAGCAGGGGAAATTGATCAGATTTATATACACAAATAGGATGATCATTAGGTTTGCGTAACTAATGACTTCATTTAGAACATAATCTTCCATCTCTCTAATAGGCTGTGCAGACAGTGTGTGTGGGTGGGGGTTTAATGACTGCAGTTCAGTCAGACATTTTGCGCATTGGCTGATTAAAAAGCATGTCATTTAAACAGGATGGGAATACAGAGAGGTCTCAGCGAATAGAAGTATTGGAAAAATCCAATATTGGAGATTGGTGACTGCTGGGTGTACGATTGGATCTGCAGTTAAAATCCAATTATGAATACAACTCAAAGTGGTTAAATGGTTTTAAAGACGCCCCTTAGATACATTATTTCACTTTGTGGAAGACAGAGATACTCTAATTCACTTTTGAAGGATATCAAATGGAAATACAATGTAGCAATTGGCTATCCTATGTCTGTCTAGATATTACTGCTTAGCATTTGACAATGACCCTCACAGCCAGTCCCTGTGTCTGTGACTGAGATCCTAAATGGAATTGATATAGAATTTGTTGACAGCATTTATCAAACAAACAAAAAGTTCTGGATGGTGTCCACCCACAGCCGTACCCTGTCTGAATGAGAATGATATTCCCTCAGTCTGACACAGAATGCTGTGTCAAGAGCAGTTTTACATTTTTCCTCCTACATAGATAACATGGTTTAGCTGATCACAGACAGCATATACTGAAGCCGCACAATGTATCCAATGCAACAGGTATAGTAGTTGCCTCTCCATTGAACTCCATTGAGTTGAGAATGTAAGAGCCAGGCGTCCTCAGGCTGAGCAGGCCCATGTGGGGTCATGCTCTCCCCTGTAGGTTGGCTTGTCTAGCTGTCATCGTACCGCTCTCTGCCAGCCATTGTGGACAGAGAGCTGGTGGATATTAAAGGGATATCTTTGCATCTGAGTTCAGCCCTGACTGACACATCACATGGCTATGGTACGGCAAGGCAGGGAGGCTGGCCATGATTAAAGCGCTCTATTATGGGTGACCAGAACCAAGGCTACATTCAAAGTCTCTGGTCCAGAGTGTGTACAGTACAGAAAATAACAAATATCCCTAAATGACTGGTGAACTGAGTTAACTCATGTTGAGCACTCAGTCATATGACCAACATAAATGTTTTTTTATTCTGAAATAGTTTTCTACTGAGAATTTCATCAATCATAGCCATAGCCATTAAGCACCTACTGCATTGCACAATGTTTGTCCAAGTCTGTTAGAGTCTGTAATGGGTTTTTATAATATATTATTGGCAGTGATTATGTGCAGTGTAAAAGTTAAACCTTGTGTACACAGGCAGGCTGCTGGATGTGGCCCATAAACTTACACATGTGATACTAATGACCTGGTTCACTATTAACTACTATTACCCACTTAATGTCCTTCCTGACTGGCCACATGTGGAGAGGAGGCTCAGTGCTGGCCCCTGGGGCTGCCTGGGGCTCGTTCAGGGCGATCGCTTTTCAGACTCCACCATGCCATCTGTTAGTGCTGCCGCTCCCCTTCACAGGACAGCCATTGGTGGGGCCGCTACGTCCTGTCCCCACACCCAGGTGTTTTCTTAGGCTTCATGCATATGGATATCTATAGTTTTCTAGTCCATATGTGTGAGCTGAGTGTGCAAGTCTCATCAAATGGACAGGAAGTTATGGTTATCACTAAAGGGGAACTACTGTAAGTCATGCCATTGTAAGGTATATTCGCTCCATCTATAATCTTGGTGCAAAGATCTCTGATATGTGAGGTCTGATATGTGAGAAGCTTTCTTGATTGATTTGGCCTTTTTTAAGGCATCAGATGGCTTCCAAAGACGGCCTCATATAGAGCAGCTTTCATCTCTGAAATGACCAGTGGGATTGAAACAAAGTGGTTGATCTTTTCCTAAGAATGCGGGCCTAGCCCAGTTGAGCCCAGCTCAGCTCAGCCTGACTGGATGCTAATGAGTGGTCCCCCCTCTCATCACACTCTCCCCAGTCCCGCCTGCATTCATCAATTCTCATTAGGGAAAATCATTATGTGTAATGCAAACTTTTGGCCAAATATTCATCACTGTCAGCCCTGATCCACGCAGGCCCAATGACAGATGCAGGCGTTGTGAGTGCCTGAGCACTGATTTAGCTCTTTTATTCCCTAATCTCTCCTCTTAAAGTGGAACCCAACCACTGCACTGCACGGCACACACTCCCTGACAGCAATTACTTTATGCAAAAAGAGTGGAGGAGAGTTCAGAGAGTGGCGTGAGTGAGGATAAGCTGGGTGGAAACACTGGCTGTTGGCGCTGCTCTGGTCACAGCATGCCAATAATCACCTCCCATGAGTACCACAGGGCAGAGGGGGATGTTTCCCCAAAACACTGACATCATGCCCGTTGTGTGAGTGCCAACATGCCATTTTGCTTATCTGTTCGGCCAATGGTTTCTTGTCTGGTTCATGTAACACAGAGAACTTAGGCCATTACATATTTGGAGGCTCGTCCGGGATCAAAGGCTACTATAAGGGTGGCAGGTGGACATCATCAGCAACCACTAGAGCCCATGTGGGCCTTTGTGGACTCAGCATAGTGGGCAGTCCTCTTGCACCTATGTTAAATCCTGGTGATCCACCATAAATCATGCCCTGTGAATATGACCTAGACACAGCTTGGCAATGTCAAGGGATCTGACGGAGCAAATTCCTCCCCTATTTATTTAAGCACGACTCCTAATGTTGCTGAAGTAAAATAGTCATCAATACGCTGGCTCTCTGTCCAGTGATGATATCTTCACCAGAACCAGTCAGCAATGGATCCACTGGTATCACTGTTACACAGTGTGCATTAGTTACAATGTGTGATATATAGCCTTTATGACAAGGGTTTATGTATCCTTTAGTAAAGTGTATATATTCTGTAGCTACTCCTCATAGACATTGTGTCACGATCGTTGTCGTCGTGGAAATGACCGGACCAAGGTGCAGCGTGGTGGGCGTACATTTCTTTTATTGATAAATGTCGGCAACAAAACAAAGAACAAGGAAACGACCGTGAAGCTTACTTAGGCTATAATGCCCCTAACAAAGACAACTACCCACAAATACAAAAGGAAAAAAGGCTGTCTAAGTATGATTCCCAATCAGAGACAACGATAGACAGCTGTCCCTGATTGAGAACCATACCCGGCAAAAACATAGAAACAAAGAACATAGAGTTTCCCACCCGAGTCCAACCCTGACCAACCAAACATAGAGAATAAAAAGATCTCTACGGTCAGGGCGTGACACATTGTGTCCCATCCACTTTTTGAAGAGCTTATCTACGTCACAATCATAATGCTCTCGCCAGCAGTGTGTTCCCCCCTATACAGAAATAGCTTGTGCGTGTCATTCTCATAAAGGCTGTGGGATCGATACCTTCATTCCCATTTCAGCTCATCTGCCCCCTTCTGCCCACCCACACCCAAGAATAGACCAGCTTGCAAAACGGAGCAGCAATGTCAGCTAATCACAGCCCTATTGCTTCAGTCATCCATGCCCAGGCCACATGGGCTGCCAACCACAGAGAGATTTACCCAGAGGTCAATGGATGGCTGCACCGCCTCCCTCCTGCCAACCTGATCACAGGGAGGGTACCAGCTCACCTCTCTGCAGAGAAAATGAGATCACAAGAGAACCATGGGAGGGCTGTCTTTGAAGGACCTTCATTCCAGGCTGGAGGATAATAGTGAAAAACCATTTGCATCAAGCAGGGGAACATTATAATAAATCAGACGCAGTCATAAATTATCTTAATGCTTACCTCTAACAGGACGTTAACAACTGACTTTCAACTATTGTCGTTCAACTCTCGCTACAGAGCTGTGTAAGAACGAGTACATTTGCCTCTAATTGACTTCAATGATGTAGCTGCAGGGAGTTTATCAAGTGGTGTGTTGTCTTTCAAGAGAGACCTAATTCAGATAAAATGCATGTGGCTGTTGAAGAGCTAACATAAGGGTCCTGCGTTCCAAGAAGATTTGTATTAGTTTTTGGATGAATTCAATGACATATCACAATGTGGCCCAATTCCACATTGTTAGTGGTTTACCGTGTTGCTGTATTTTCCATTTCTAGATCTTCACATGCTAGCATGTGCTGTCTTTATTCTATCATATTCTATTTCTATAGCCAGTTACGAAATACAGCAACTGCCACACAATGAACTGTACTGACAATCCATCCAGTCTTATCCCCTCTGGCAGATATTATTTAGCTGTGGCTGTCTTGTGATTGTGAATCATCCGTGGTATACACATGCATGTTGTCTCCTGCATCTACTGAGGATATCCTGAGAAACAACACATCAGGGCTGAATGAGCCAGGGAGAATGAGGTGTATGATCCCCGAGCAGCACTCTTCCACACAGTAGGGAGCATCATCGCACTGTTGTGACACACACACACACACACACACACACACACCCCCCCCATTGAATGCAGATTGGAGCTGAAAGGGAGCCTTGGAGTGTAACATATGATGGCCTGAGGCTGTGGCTGTGTGGTAGAGGCTTCACTCACTCCCCTGAAGACTGCTACTGAAAACATAAACAAACTGGATTGCCACTCTGGGAGGATGGGAGTGCAAAGGTGAAAACTACTGGTGTAGACTATGCATGGCGTTGGTTAAGCGTGATTTACTTACTGTATGTTAAATATGCGTATGTCAGTCAGATACGGCAGATACATGTTTTAGGTGACGTGGTGAAATTCAAACCAGTTTGATAGGGGAGGCCGACAGGCAGTTTACATTTATAGATCACTGAAATATTTATGAGTGGCCAGGAATGAGAAATGGGTCCAGCATGATCCTGAACTCACATTCCTGAACAGAGTGAGGTAATATCAAGCGGTTTTTAGTGATGAGGAACCAAGAACACCCAGTCCTTCTTGAACCTAAACCTTCAGCCCAGGTCTCCTACCCATGGCCTTGCAGGAACTCAGTGAGGTGACCATAAAGTGATGGGGGAATAAATCCCAGGATGGTGGGAGCTCAGCAGGGTCTCTTTCTTTCTCACTCTGTCTCTCTCTCTCTTATTCACTCTCTCTCCTTCTCTCTCTCTCTCTCTTTGCGAGGATGTCTGCAGCGGTGGCTGTCATAACACAGCCTGTAAATCAGAGACACACGCTCTCACACACAGCACATTTCCTTTGTCTCCCAGTGATATAGAGCGCCTGAACTTTTTCTCTGGCTGATTCATGGATGGCAGGAAGTCCCCTCAGGGCCCGGTGATTAAACAGGAAGTAGAGTATGTCAGTCCAGAGCGCCAGTGATACAATGACCCTCCCCCTTCCTCCCCCCACTCACTGATCTGCTGGGATAGAGAGCGGAGGAGAGAAAGAGAGAGGTGGAGAGGAAAGAAGAGAGGGAGACATGGATTATCAATTGAGTCAATATGGAGTTGAATTCCATCTAACCTCTAACCTAAGCATGGTATCTAAGTCTGATTACTCATATCGCACATTACCCAATGATGCAGCAAGTGCCGCTATTAGAGAGGAGCTTTGTAATTCATCTGTATTCAACAGCTGGATGTTTTGATTTTATCTAAATCCTTATCAGAAACATGGATTATGTTGTGATTAAAAGGGTTTAAATTCATAACCTGCCTTTAAAGCATATTGACAGTATAATCATAATTTACAAGCTTGTGAAATCTAGAATTATTGTAATACAGAATACAATTGCTTTAGAATTATTTAATTAATTACAATATTTTCATACATAATTATAATTCCATAAACCATTGTCTCCTTGATTTAAAGTTTGAAATCGTAAACACTACTAAAACATGGAGCAGAAACGCAAATGTTTTTTTATTTTTTATCAAGGACTGCGTTCTTTCTTTCAGCAGCATGATGAGTCAAGTCACTCAGTACTTTTCAATATATACCACTGTCAGATACGTACAGAACCATTTCAGAACTGGAATTCCACTGCCTGTCTCTGAATTGGCACTTTAATTCATCTCAAGCATTCCACGTTACATTTTTAGCCTGGCTTGCCCACAGGGACTTGAACTCTTTCTGCTGTCTAATTTTAATCGGATGCTTTTTGTTAAATGTTTAACTTAAATTGGGACCCTCATAAATATTCCAAATCACTCGCTCTGTGTTTGAAGAGGAAATGAGACTCCTACCCACCGCGATTCCCCAGGCTACACAGGAAAATAATCCCTACAATTTAACTCTTAGAGCCAGCCCTGTGCGGCTCCCTAACAGCCTACATTAGTGTGCAGCAATAATGATGATATCTAATTTTGGTAGGGGTAATCATTACTATCGTTTGTTCTGTCATCACCAGCTAAAAAGCGTCTTCAGTGTCGTAAAGAGATGACAGTTTGCACCAAATATGAACCTAAAATCAAACAGTATGATAACATAGTACATACATGCATGATAGAAGAGTCATGTGCTTCATATCCGGAATGACCTGATGTGAACACAATTATCTTCCTGTTGACCATTCCCACGGTCCAGTTTCTCTGTGAGACCTATGGTGCTAGATATAGTAGACATGGTGCTCCACAAGGTGGATAAACAGGCCTGACCTCTAGGTTAGCCAGGTAGGTCAGGGCCAGCCAGGGCCCTGTCGTTTTACAGGGCATGGCTTTTTTTATGGGAGAACTGCTTTCGCCTAGCAGGTCCAGCATAGTGGTCATTAATCTTCCACACAAGCGATGAAGATGCTGACCCCCTGCTCCACTTCCTCTATTAACACCATGACAACTCAACTACCAAACCCAAGCCCCATCCTTCTTCAGCTAACTACCAAACCCTAGCCCCATCCCATTTCAGCTAACTACCAAACCCTAGCCCCATCCCATTTCAGCTAACTACCAAACCCTAGCCTTGTCCCTCTTTAGCTAACTACCAAACCCTAGCCGGCGTCCCTCTTCAGCTAACTACCAAACCCTAGCGCTGTCCCTCTTGAACTAAATACCAAACCCTAGCCCTGTCCCTCTTGAACTAACTATCAAACCATAGCCCTGTCCCTCTTCAGCTAACTACCAAACCCTAGCCCCGTCCCCATTCAGCTAATTACCAAACCCTTGCCCCATCCCTTTTCAGCTAGTTACCAAACCCTAGCCCCGTCCCCATTCAGCAAACTACCAAACCCTAGCTGTATCCATCTTCAGCTAACTACCAAACCCTAGCCTCTCCTGAACTAACTACCAAACCATAGCCTTGTCCCTCTTCAGCTAACTATCAAACCCTACCCCATCCCTGTTCAGCTAACTACCAAACCCTAGCCCCGCCCCTCTTCAGCTACCTACCAAAACCTAGCCCTGTCCCTCTTCAGCTAACTACCAAACATAAGCCCCATCCCTCTTCAGCTAATTACCAAACCCTAGCCCTGTCCCTCTTTAGCTAGCTACCAAACCCTAGCCCCATCCATTTCAGCTACCTATCAAACCCTACCCCATCAGTCTTCAGCTGACTACCAAACCTAGCCCCATCCCTGTTCAGCTAACTACCAAACCCTAGCCCCGCCCCTCTTCAGCTACCTACCAAACCCTAGCCCTGTCCCTCTTCAGCTAATTACCAAACCATAGCCCTGTCCCTCTTCAGGTAACTACCAAACCCGAGCCTGTCCCTCTTGAACTAACTACCAAACCCAAGCCCTATCCCTCTTTATCTAATTACCAAACCCTAGCCTCATCCCTCTTCAGCTAATTACCAAACCCTAGCCCATCCCTCTTTAGCTAACTACCAAAACCTAGCCACGACCCTTTTCAGCTAACTACCTAAATCTAGCCCCATCCCATTTCAGCTACCTACCAAACACTAGCCTAACCCCATTTCTGCTAACTACCAAACCCTAGCTCTATTCCATTTCAGCTAACTACCAAACCCTAGCCCCATCCCATTTCAGCTAACTACCAAACCCTATCCCAATCCTTCTTCAGCTAACTACCAAACACTAACTTCGTCCCTCTTCAGCTAACTACCAAACTCTAGCCCTATCCCATTTCAGCTAACTATCAAACCCTACCACCATCTCTCTTTCAGCTAATGACCAAACGCAGCCCCATCCCATTTCAGTTAACTACCAAATCCTAGCCCTGTCCCTCGTCAGCTACCTACCAAACCTAGCTGCATTCATCTTCAGCTAACGACCAAACCCTAGATCCCATCCCTTTTCAGCTAACTATCAAACCCAACCCCATCCCTTTTCAGGTAACTACCAAACCCCAGCCCATCCCTCTTGAACTAACTACCAAACCCAAGCCGTGTCCCATTTCAGCTACCTACCAAACCCTTGCCCCGTCCCTCTTCAGCTAACTACCAAACCCTAGCCCTGTCCCTCTTTAGCCACCTACCAAACCCTAGCCCTGTCCCTCTTGAACTAACTACCAAACACTAGCCCTGTCCCTATTCAGCTAACTACCAAACACAAGTCCCATCCATTACAGCTACCTATCAAACCCTACCCCATAAGTCTTCAGCTAACTACCAAGCCTAGCCCCATCCTATTTCAGCAAAATACCAAACCCAAGCCCCATCCTTTTCAGCTAACTTCCAAACCATATCCCCGTCCCTCTTCAGCTAACTTCCAAACCCTAGCCCTTTACATCTTGAACTAACTACTTAACCCTAGCACTGTCCCTCTTCAGCTAACTACCAAATCCTATCCCTGTCCCTCTTCAGCTAACTTCCAAACCCTAGCCACATCCCTCTTCAGTTAACTATCAAACCCTACCCCATCCCTTTTCAGGTAACTACCAAACCCTATCCCTGTCCCTCTTCAGGTAACTCCCAAACCTGAGCCGGTCCCTCTTGAACTAACTACCAAACCCAAGCCCTATCCCTCTTTATCTAATTACCAAACCCTAGCCTCATCCCTCTTCAGCTAATTACCAAACCCTAGCCCATCCCTCTTTAGCTAACTACCAAAACCTAGCCACGTCCCTCTTCAGCTAACTACCAAACCCTAGCCCCATACCATTTCAGCTACCTACCAAACACTAGCCTAACCCCATTTCAGCTACCTACCAAACCTAGCCCCATCCCATTTCAGCTAACTACCAAACCCTAGCCCCATTCCATTTCAGCTAACTACCAAACCCTAGCCCCCTCCAATTTCAGCTAACTACCAAACCCTATCCCGATCCTTCTTCAGCTAACTACCAAACACTAACTTCGTCCCTCTTCAGCTAACTACCAAACTCTAGCCCCATCCCATTTCAGCTACCTACCAAACCCTAGCCCCCTCCCATTTCAGCTAACTACCAAAACCTATCCCAATCCTTCTTCAGCTAACTACCAAACACTAACTCCGTCCCTCTTCAGCTAACTACCAAAATCTAGCCCCATCCCATTTCAGCTACCTACCAAACACTAGCCTAACCCCATTTCAGCTAACTACCAAACCCTAGCCCTATTCCATTTCAGCTAACTACCAAACCCTAGCCCCATCCCATTTCAGCTAACTACCAAAACCTATCCCAATCCTTCTTCAGCTAATTACCAAACACTAACTCCGTCCCTCTTGAACTAACTACGAAACCCTAGCCCTGTCCCTCTTCAGCTAACTACCAAACACAAGCCCCATCCCTCTTGAAATAATTACCAAAGCCTAGCACTGTCCCTCTTCATGTAATTACCAAACCCTTGCCCCGTCGCTCTTTAGCTACCTACCAAACCTTAGCCCCATCCCTCTTCAGCTCACTACCAAAACCTAGCCCCATCCCATTTCAGCTAACTACCAAATCCTAGCCCTGTCCCTTTTCAGCTAACTATCAAACCCTTGCCCCACCCCTCTTTCAGCTAATTACCAAACCCTAGCCCCATCCCATTTCAGCTAACTACCAACCCCTAGCTATGTTCCTCTTCAGCTACCTACCAAACCTAAATGCATCCCTCTTCAGCTAACTATCAAACCCTACCCCATCAATATTCAGGTAACTACCAAACCCTAGCCCTGTCCCTCTTCAGCTAACTACCAAAACCTAGCCCATCCCTCTTGAACTAACTACCAAACCCTAGCCCTGTCCCATTTCAGCTACCTACCAACCCCTTGCCCTTTCCATCTTCAGCTGACTACCAAACTCTAGCACCATCCCTCTTTAGCTAACTACCAAACTCTAGCCCTGTCCCTCTTTAGCCACCTACCAAACCCTAGCCCCATCCCTCTTGAACTAACTACCAAACCCTAGCCCTGTTCCTCTTCAGCTAACTACCAAACATAAGCCCCATCCCTCTTCAGCTAATTACCAAACCCACCCCATCCCATTTCAGCTACCTACCAAACCCTTGCCCTCTCCATCTTCAGCTGACTACCAAACCCTATCCCCGTCCCTCTTCAGCTAACTACCAAACCCTAGCCGTGTCCCACTTCCGCTACCTTCCAAACCCTAGCTGCATCCATCTTCATTTAACTACCAAACCCTAGCCCCATCCCATTTCAGCTACCTACCAAACCCTTGCCCTGTCCATCTTCAGATGACTACCAAACCCGATCTTCTTCCCTCTTCAGCTAACTACCAATCCCTATCCCCAATCTTCTTCAGCTAACTACCAAACCCTATCCCCGTACCTCTTCAGCTAACTACCAAACACCAGCCAGGTCCTTCTTGAACTAACTACCAAACCCTGTGCCTCTTCAGCTAACTACCAAACCTTAGCCCTCTTCAGCTCACTACCAAACCCTAGCCCTGTCCCTCTTGAACTATCAAACCCTAGCCGCCTCCCTCTTCAGCTATCGATCAAACCCTACCCCCATCCCTCTTCAGCTATCTACCAAACCCTAGCCCCGTCGCTCTTCAGCTACCTACCAAAACCTAGCCGCATCCATCTACAGCTAACTACCAAACCATATGCCCATCCCTCTTCAGCTAACTACCAATCCCTAGCCCAATCACTCTTGAACTAACTACCAAAACCTAGCCCTGTCCATCTTCAACAAACGATCAAACCCTACCCCCATCCGTCTTCAACTAACTACCCAACCCTAGCCCTGTCCCTCTTGAACTAACTACCAATCCCTAGCCCTCTCCCTCTTCAGCAAACGATCAAACCCTACCCCCATCCGTCTTTAGCTACCTACCAAACCCTTGCCCCACCCCTCTTCAGTTAATTACCAAACCCTAACCGTCTCCCTCTTCAGCTATCGATCAATCCCTAGCCCCGTCGCTCTTCAGCTTCCTACCAAACCCTAGCCGCATCCATCTTCCGCTAACTACCAAACCCTAGCCCCATCCCTCTTCAGCTAACTACAAAAACCTAGCACTGTCCCTCTTCAGCTAACTACCAAACCCTAGCTACATCCCTCTTCAGCTAACTACCCAACCATAAACCCATCCCTCTTCAGCTAACGATCAAACTCTACCCTCAATATTCTTGAGCTAACGACCAAACCCTAGCCCCGTCCCTCTTAAGCTTCCTACCAAAGCCTAGCCGCATCCATCTTTAGATAACTTCCAAACCCTAGCCCCATCCCTCTTCAGTTAATTACCAAACTAGAGCCCCATCCCTCTTCAGCTAATTTTCCAATCAATAGCCCTGCCCCTCTTCAGCTAACTACCAAACCCTAGCCCCATCTCTTGTGAACTAACTACCAAACCCTAACCCTGTCCCTCTTCAGCTAACTATCATTCCCTACCCCTATCTCTCTTCATCTATCTACCAAACCATATGCTCGTCCCTATTCAGCTAACTACCAAACTCTATCCCTATCCCTCTTGAACAATCTACCAAACCCTAGCACAGTCCCTCCTCAGCTAACTGTCAATTCCTTCCCCTGTCCCTCTTGAACTAACTACCAAACCCTAGGCCCATCCCTTTTCAGCTAATTACCAAACCCTTGCCCAGTCCCTCTTTAGTTATCTACCACATCCTAGCCCAGTCCCTCTTCAGCTTAATACCGAATCCTTGCCCCGTCCCTCTTGAACTAACTACCAAACCTTAGCCATGTCCCTCTTCAGCTACCTACCAAACCCTGTCCCTCTTTAGCTAACAAACAAACCCTAGGCGCATCCCTCTTCATCTAATTACCAAACCCTAGCCCCATCCCTCTTCAGCTAACTAACACACCCTAGCCCTGTCCCTCTTGAACTAACTACCAAACCCTAGCCCTGTCCCTCTTCAGCAAACGATCAAACCCTACCCCAAATCTTCTTCAACTAACTACCAAACCCTAGCCGACTTCCTCTTCAGCTAACGATCAAACCCTACCCCTAATCTTCTTCACCAATCTACCAAACCCTATTCCCGTCCCTCTTCAGCTACCTACGAAACCCTAGCCGCATCCATCTTCCGCTAACTACCAAACCCTAGCCCCAACCCTCTTCAGCTAACTACCAAACCCTAGCCCCGTCCCTCTTGAACTAACTAAAAAACACTAGCCGCATCCATCTTCAGCTAACTACCAAAAATTAGCCCCGTCACTCTTCAGCTAATTTCCCAATCCATAGCCCTATCCCTCTTTAGCTAACTACCAAACCCTAGCCGCGTCTCTCTTGAACTAACTACCGAACCTTAACCCTGTCTCTCTTCAGCTAACTGTCATTCCCTACCCCACCCATTTTCAGCTAACTACTAAACCCTATGCCAGTCCATCTCCAACGAACTAGCAAACCCTAGCCCAATCCCTCTTGAACTAACTACCAAACCCTAGCACAGTCCCTCTTCAGCTAACTGTCAATTCCTTCCCCGGTACCTCTTGAACTAACTACCAGACCCTATCCCCCCATCCCTCTTCAGCTTATTACCAAACACTTGCCCCATCCATATTCAGCTAATTACCAAACCCTTGCCACGTCCCTCGTTGGCTAACTACCAAACCCTAGCAGTGTCCCTCTTCAGCTCACTACCAAACCCTAGCCCCGTCCCTCTTGAACTAATTACTAAGCCCTAACCGCCTCCCTCTTCAGCTATCGATCAAACCATACCCCCATCCCTCTTCAGCTTTCTACCAAACCAAAGACCTTCGCTCTTCAGCTACCTACCAAACACTAGCCGCATCCATCTTCAGCTATCAACCAAACCCTATACCCATCCCTCTTCAGCTAACTACATAACCCTAGCCCAAATCATCTTCTGCTAACTACAACATCCTAGCCCCGTCCCTCTTCAGCTAACTACCAAACACTAGCCCCATCGCTCTTCAGCTAACTACCAAAACCTAGCCCAGTTCCTCTTCAGCTAACTACCAAACCATAGCTCCATTGCTCTTCAGCTAACTACCAAACCCTAGCCCCATCCCTCTTCAGCTAACGATCAAACCCTACCCCCATCTTCTTCAGCTAACTACCAAACCCTATTCCCTTCACTCTTCAGCTACCTACCAAACCCTAGCCCTTTCCCTCTTCATTTAAATACCAAACCCTAGCCCAGTCCCTCTTCAGCTAACTACCAAACCCTAACCCCATCCCACTTCAGCTACCTACCATACCCTAGCCACATCCATCTTCAGCAAACTACCCAACCCTAGACCCATCCCTCTTGAACTAACTACCAAACCCTAGCCCTGTCCCTCTTTAGCAACTATGAAACCCTAGCCCCGTCCCTCTTCAGGTAACTACCAAACCCTAACCCCATCCCTCTTCTGCTAACTACCAACCCTACCCCAGTCCCTCTTCAGCTAACTACCAAACCCTAGCCCTTTCCCTCTTCATCTAAATACCAAACCCTACCCCAGTCCCTCTTCAGCTAACTAACAAACCCTAGCCCAATCCCTCTTCAGCTACCTACCAAGCCCTAGCTCTGTCCCTCTTGAACTAACTACCAAACCCTAGCACAGTCCTTCTTCCGCTAACTTTCAAACCCTTCCCCCGTCCCTCTTCAACAAACTACCAAACCCTAGCCCAATCCCTCTTCAGCTACCTACCAAGCCCTAGCTCTGTCCCTCTTTAGTGTACTACCAAACCCTAACCCCGTCCCTCTTCTGCTAACTACCAACCCGTAGCTGCATCATCTTCAGGTAACTGCCAAACCTTATGCACATCCCTCTTCAGCTAACTACAAAACCCTAGCCCCATCCCTCTTCAGCTACCTACCATACCCTAGCCACATCCATCTTCAGCAAACTACCCAACCCTAGACGCGTCCCTCTTGAGCTAACTACCAAACCCTAGCCCTGTCCCTCTTTAGCTAACTATGAAACCCTAGCCCCGTCCCTCCTCAGCTAACTACCACACCCCACCCTAGTCCCTTTTTAGCTTACTACCAAACCCTAAGCCTGCCAATCTTTAGATAACTACCAAACCCTAGCCCCTATTCAGCTAATTCCCAATCCATAGCCCTGTCCCTCTTGAGCTAACTACCAAAAACTAGCATCGTCCCTCTTCAGCTAACTACCAATCCCTATCCTAGTCTCTCTTGAACTAACTAGCAAACCCTAACCCCACCCCTCTTCAGCTAACTACCAAACCCTAGCCCCATCCCTCTTGAACTAACTACCAAACCCTAGCACAGTCCTTCTTCAGCTAACTTTCAAACCCTTCCCCCATCTCTCTTCAACAAACTACCAAACCCTAGACCAGTCCCTCTTGAACTAACTACCAAACCCTTGCCCTGTCCCTCTTTAGCTAACTACGAAACCCTAGCCCTTTCCCTCTTCATCTAAATACCAAACCTTAGCCCAGTCCCTCTTCAGCTAACTACCAAACCCTAGCACAATCCCTCTTCAGCTACCTACCATCCCCTAGCCCTGTCCCTCTTTAGCTTATTACCAAACCCTAACCCCATCCCTCTTCTGCTAACTACCAACCCCTAGCTGCATCATCTTCAGGTAACTGCCAAACCTTATGTACGTCCCTCTTCAGCTAACTACAAAACCCTAACCCCATCCCACTTCAGCTACCTACCATACCCTAGCCACATCCATCTTCAGCAAACTACCCAACCCTAGACCCATCCCTCTTGAACTAACTACCAAACCCTAGCCCTGTCCCTCTTTAGCTAACTATGAAACCCTAGCCCCGTCCCTCCTCAGCTAACTACCAAACCCTAGTCCCTCTTTAGCTTACTACCAAACCCTAAGCCTGCCCCTCTTTAGATAACTACCAAACCCTAGCCCAGTCCCTATTCAGATAATTCCCAATCCATAGCCCTGTCCCTCTGTAGCTAACTACCAAAAACTAGCATCGTCCCTATTCAGCTAACTACCAATCCCTATCCTAGTCTCTCTTAAACTAACTACCAAACCCTAACCCCACCCCTCTTCAGCTAACTACCGAACCCTATGCCCATCCCTCTTCACCTAACTACCAAACCCTAGCCCTATCCCTCTTGAACTAACTACCAAACCCTAGCACAGTCCTTCTTCCGCTAACTTTCAAACCCTTCCCCCGTCCCTCTTCAGCTAACTACCAATCCCTAGACCCGTCCCTCTTCAGCTAACTTCCAAACCCTAGCACCGTCCCTCTTCAGCTAATTCCCAATCCATAGCCCTGTCCATCTTCAGCTAATTACCAAAAACTAGCATCGTCCCTCTTCAGCTAACTACCAACCCCTATCCTAGTCTCTCTTGAACTAACTACCAAACCCTAACCCTGTCCCTCTTCAGCTAACTATCACTCCCTACCCCATCCCTCTTTAGCTAACTACCAAACCCTAGCCCCAACCCTCTTCAGCTAACTACCAAACCCTATGCCCATCCCTCTTCAGCTAGCTACCAAACCCGAGCACAGTCCTTCTTCAAATAACTTTCAAACCCTTCCCCCGTCCCTCTTCAACAACCTACCAAACCCTATCCCTGTCCCTCTTCAGCTAACTACCAAACCCTAGACCCGTCCCTCTTGAACTAACTACCAAACCCTATCCCTGTCCCTCTTCACCTAACTACTAAACCCTTGCCCCACCCCTCTTCAGCTAACTACCAAACCCTAGCCCCATCCCTCTTGAACTAACTTCCAAACCCTAGCCCCTCTTTAGCTAACAACCAAACCCCAGCGCAGTCCCTCTTGAACTAACTACCAAACCCTAGCACCGTCCCTCTATAGCAAACCTTCCAAAGCCTAGCCCTGTCCCTCTTCAGCAACCTACCAATACCTAGCCCCATCCCTTTTCAGCTCATTTCCAAACTCCATCCCTGTCCCTCCTTTGCTAACTACCAAACCCTTTCCCCGTCCCTCTTCAGCTCACTACCAAACCCTAGCCCCGTCCCTCTTGAACTACCAAACCCTAGTCCTGTCCCTCTTCAGCTAATGATCAAACCCTAACTTCATCCATCTTCAGCTACCTACCAAACCCTAGCCCCATCCCTATTGAAGCAACTACCAATCCCCTGTCCCATCCTTCTTCAGTCAATTCCAAATCTATAGCCCTGTCCCTCTTCAGCTAACTATGCTAACTACCGATTCCTATACTAGTCAATCTTGAACTAACTACAAAACCCTAACCCTGTCCCTCATAAGCTAACTATCATTCTCTACCCCATCCCTCTTCAGCTAACGACCAAAAAATATACCCGTCCCTCTTCAGCTAACTACCAAACCCTAGCCCATCCCCCTTGAACTAACTACCAAACCCTAGCACAGTCCCTCTTTAGCTAACTGCCAAACCCTATCCCTGTCCCTCTTTAGCTAACTACCAAATCCTAGCCCTGTCCCACTTTAGCTAATTCCCAATCCATAGCCCTGTCCCTCTTCAGCTAACTACCAAATCCTATCCCTGTCCCTCTTCAGCTAACTACCAATCCCTATCTTAGTATCTCTTGAACTAACTACCCTAACCCTAAACCTGTCCCTATTCAGCGAACTATCACTCCCTACCCCATCCCTCTTGAGCTAACTACCAAACCCTAGACCCACCCCTCTTCAGCTAACTACCAACCCCAGCTGCGTCCATCTTCAGCTAATTACCAAACCCTTGCCCCGTCCCTCTTTAGCTAACTACCAAACCCTCGCCCCGTCCCTCTTGAACTGAGTACCAATCCCTAGCCCCGTCCCTCTTCAGTTCACTACTGAACCCTCGCCACACCCTCTTCAGCTATATACCAAAGCCTATCCCCATCCCAATTCAGCTAACAACCAAACCCTACCCCATCCCTCTTCAGCTAATTACCAAACCCATGCCCCGTCCCTTTTTAGCAAACTACCAAACCCTAGCTCCGTCCCTCGTCAGTTCTCTACCAAATCCTAGCCCCATCCTTCTTCAGCTAATTACCATTCCATAGCCCTGTCCCTCTTTAGCGAACTACCAAATGCAAGCCACGCCCACTTGAGCTAGCTACCAAACCCTAGCCCCGTCCCTCTTCAGCTACCTGCCAAGCCCAAGCATCATCCATCTTCAGCTAACTACCAAACCCAAGCCCTTTCCCTCCTTTGCTAACTACCAAACCCTAGCCCGTCCCTCTTGAACTAACTACCAAACCCTAGTCCTGTCCCTCTTCAGCTAACGATCAAACCCTAACTTCATCCATTTTCATCTACCTACCAAACCCTAGCCAAGCCCCTCTTCAGCTAACTACCAAACCCTAGCCCCGTCCCTATTGAACTAACTACCAATCCCTTGTCCCATCCTTCTTCAGTTAATTATCAATCTATAGCCCTGTCCCTCTTCATTCTCTATCCCATCCCTCTTCAGCTAACTACCAAAAAATATACCCATCCCTCTTCAGCTAACTACCAAACCCTAGCCCATCCCCCTTGAACTAACTACCAAACCCTAGCACAGTCCCTCTTTAGCTAACTGCCAAACCCATCCCTGTCCCTCTTTAGCTAACTACCAAACCCTAGCCCCATCCCCTTTCAGCTAACTTCCAAACCCTAGCCTAGTTCCTCTTTAGCTAACTACCAAACCCTAACCCTGTCCCTCTTGAACTAACTACCAAACCCTATCCCTGTCCCTCTTCAAATAACTACTAAACCCTTGCCCCACCCCTCTTTAGCAAACTACCAAATCCTAGCCCCATCCCTCTTGAACTAACTTCCAAACCCTAGCCCCTCTTTAGCTAACAACCAAACCCTAGCCCAGTCCCTCTTGAACTAACTACCAAACCCTAGCCCCGTCCCTCTATAGCAAACCTTCCAAAGCCTAGCCCTGTCTCTCTTCAGCAACCTACCAATACCTAGCCCCATCCCTTTTCAGCTCATTTCCAAACTCCATCCCTGTCCCTCCTTTGCTAACTACCAAACCCTTTCCCCGTCCCTCTTCAGCTCACTACCAAACCCTAGCCCCGTCCCTCTTGAACTAACTACCAAACCCTAGTCCTGTCCCTCTTCAGCTAATGATCAAACCCTAACTTCATCCATCTTCAGCTACCTACCAAACCCTAGCCCCATCCCTATTGAAGCAACTACCAATCCCCTGTCCCATCCTTCTTCAGTCAATTCCAAATCTATAGCCCTGTCCCTCTTCAGCTAACTATGCTAACTACCGATTCCTATACTAGTCAATCTTGAACTAACTACAAAACCCTAACCCTGTCCCTCATAAGCTAACTATCATTCTCTACCCCATCCCTATTCAGCTAACGACCAAAAATATACCCGTCCCTCTTCAGCTAACTACCAAACCCTAGCCCATCCCCTTGAACTAACTACCAAACCCTTGCACAGTCCCTCTTTAGCTAACTGCCAAACCCTATCCCTGTCCTCTTTAGCTAACTACTAAACCCTAGCCCCGTCCCTCTTCAGCTAATTCCCAATCCATAGCCCTGTCACTCTTTAGCTAACTACCAACCCCATCCCTGTCCCTCTTTAGTTAACTACCAAAAACTAGCACTGTCCCTCTTCAGCTAACTACCAATCCCTATCCTAGTCTCTCTTGAACTAACTACCCTAACCCTAACTCCGTCCCTCTTCAGCTAACTACCAAACCCTAGCCCATCCCCCTTGAACTAACTACCAAACCCTAGCACAGTCCCTCATAAGCTAACTGCCAAACCCTATCCCTGTCCCTCTTTAGCTAACTACCAAATCCTAGCCCTGTCCCACTTCAGCTAATTCCCAATCCATAGCCCTGTCCCTCTTCAGCTAACTACCAAATCCTATCCCTGTCCCTCTTCAGCTAACTACCAATCCCTATCCTAGTCTCTCTTGAACTAACTACACTAACCCTAAACCTGTCCCTATTCAGCGAACTATCACTCCCTACCCCATCCCTCTTGAGCTAACTACCAAACCCTAGACCCACCCCTCTTCAGCTAACTACCAACCCCAGCTGCGTCCATCTTCAGCTAATTACCAAACCCTTGCCCCGTCCCTCTTTAGCTAACTACCAAACCCTCGCCCCGTCCCTCTTGAACTGAGTACCAATCCCTAGCCCCGTCCCTCTTCAGTTCACTACTGAACCCTCGCCACACCCTCTTCAGCTATCTACCAAAGCCTATCCCCATCCCAATTCAGCTAACAACCAAACCCTACCCCATCCCTCTTCAGCTAATTACCAAACCCATGCCCCGTCCCTTTTTAGCAAACTACCAAACCCTAGCTCCGTCCCACTTCAGTTCTCTACCAAATCCTAGCCCCATCCTTCTTCAGCTAATTACCATTCCATAGCCCTGTCCCTCTTTAGCGAACTACCAAATGCAAGCCACGCCCACTTGAGCTAGCTACCAAACCCTAGCCCCGTCCCTCTTCAGCTACCTGCCAAGCCCAAGCATCATCCATCTTCAGCTAACTACCAAACACAAGTCCTTTCCCTCCTTTGCTAACTACCAAACCCTAGCCCGTCCCTCTTGAACTAACTACCAAACCCTAGTCCTGTCCCTCTTCAGCTAACGATCAAACCCTAACTTCATCCATTTTCATCTACCTACCAAACCCTAGCCAAGTCCCTCTTCAGCTAACTACCAAACCCTAGCCCCGTCCCTATTGAACTAACTACCAATCCCTTGTCCCATCCTTCTTCAGTTAATTATCAATCTATAGCCCTGTCCCTCTTCATTCTCTATCCCATCCCTCTTCAGCTAACTACCAAAAAATATACCCATCCCTCTTCAGCTAACTACCAAACCCTAGCCCATCCCCCTTGAACTAACTACCAAACCCTAGCACAGTCCCTCTTTAGCTAACTGCCAAACCCATCCCTGTCCCTCTTTAGCTAACTACCAAACCCTAGCCCCATCCTTTCAGCTAACCCAAACCCTAGCCTAGTTCCTCTTTAGCTAACTACCAAACCTAACCCTGTCCCTCTTGAACTAACTACCAAACCCTATCCCTGTCCCTCTTCAAATAACTACTAAACCCTTGCCCCACCCCTCTTTAGCAAACTACCAAATCCTAGCCCCATCCCTCTTGAACTAACTTCCAAACCCTAGCCCCTCTTTAGCTAACAACCAAACCCTAGCCCAGTCCCTCTTGAACTAACTACCAAACCCTAGCCCCGTCCCTCTATAGCAAACCTTCCAAAGCCTAGCCCTGTCCCTCTTCAGCTACCTGCCAAGCCCAAGCATCATCCATCTTCAGCTAACTACCAAACCCAAGCCCTTTCCCTCCTTTGCTAACTACCAAACCCTAGCCCGTCCCTCTTGAACTAACTACCAAACCCTAGTCCTGTCCCTCTTCAGCTAACGATCAAACCCTAACTTCATCCATTTTCATCTACCTACCAAACCCTAGCCAAGTCCCTCTTCAGCTAACTACCAAACCCTAGCCCCGTCCCTATTGAACTAACTACCAATCCCTTGTCCCATCCTTCTTCAGTTAATTATCAATCTATAGCCCTGTCCCTCTTCATTCTCTATCCCATCCCTCTTCAGCTAACTACCAAAAAATATACCCATCCCTCTTCAGCTAACTACCAAACCCTAGCCCATCCCCCTTGAACTAACTACCAAACCCTAGCACAGTCCCTCTTTAGCTAACTGCCAAACCCATCCCTGTCCCTCTTTAGCTAACTACCAAACCCTAGCCTAGTTCCTCTTTAGCTAACTACCAAACCCTAACCCTGTCCCTCTTGAACTAACTACCAAACCCTATCCCTGTCCCTCTTCAAATAACTACTAAACCCTTGCCCCACCCCTCTTTAGCAAACTACCAAATCCTAGCCCCATCCCTCTTGAACTAACTTCCAAACCCTAGCCCCTCTTTAGCTAACAACCAAACCCTAGCCCAGTCCCTCTTGAACTAACTACCAAACCCTAGCCCCGTCCCTCTATAGCAAACCTTCCAAAGCCTAGCCCTGTCTCTCTTCAGCAACCTACCAATACCTAGCCCCATCCCTTTTCAGCTCATTTCCAAACTCCATCCCTGTCCCTCCTTTGCTAACTACCAAACCCTTTCCCCGTCCCTCTTCAGCTCACTACCAAACCCTAGCCTGTCCCTCTTGAACTAACTACCAAACCCTAGTCCTGTCCCTCTTCAGCTAATGATCAAACCCTAACTTCATCCATCTTCAGCTACCTACCAAACCCTAGCCCCATCCCTATTGAAGCAACTACCAATCCCCTGTCCCATCCTTCTTCAGTCAATTCCAAATCTATAGCCCTGTCCCTCTTCAGCTAACTATGCTAACTACCCTTCCTATACTAGTCAATCTTGAACTAACTACAAAACCCTAACCCTGTCCCTCATAAGCTAACTATCATTCTCTACCCCATCCCTCTTCAGCTAACGACCAAAAATATACCCGTCCCTCTTCAGCTAACTACCAAACCCTAGCCCATCCCCCCTCTTGAACTAACTACCAAACCCTTGCACAGTCCCTCTTTAGCTAACTGCCAAACCCTATCCCTGTCCCTCTTTAGCTAACTACTAAACCCTAGCCCCGTCCCTCTTCAGCTAATTCCCAATCCATAGCCCTGTCACTCTTTGCTAACTACCAACCCCATCCCTGTCCCTCTTTAGTTAACTACCAAAAACTAGCACTGTCCCTCTTCAGCTAACTACCAATCCCTATCCTAGTCTCTCTTGAACTAACTACCCTAACCCTAACGCATGTCCCTCTTCAGCTAACTACCAAACCCTAGCCCATCCCCCTTGAACTAACTACCAAACCCTAGCACAGTCCCTCATAAGCTAACTGCCAAACCCTATCCCTGTCCCTCTTCAGCTAACTACCAAATCCTATCCCTGTCTCTCTTCAGCTAACTACCAATCCCTATCCTAGTCTCTCTTGAACTAACTCCACTAACCCTAAACCTGTCCCTATTCAGTCCCTATCACTCCCTCCTACCCCATCCCTCTTGAGCTAACTACCAAACCCCTAGACCCACCCCTCTTCAGCTAACTACCAACCCTAGCTGCGTCCATCTTCAGCTAATTACCAACCCCAGCTGCGTCCATCTTCAGCTAACTACCAACCCCAGCTGCGTCCATCTTCAGCTAATTACCAAACCCTTGCCCCGTCCCTCTTTAGCTAACTACCAAACCCTCGCCCCGTCCCTCTTGAACTGAGTACCAATCCCTAGCCCCGTCCCTCTTCAGTTCACTACTGAACCCTCGCCAAACCCTCTTCAGCTATCTACCAGCCTATCCCCATCCCAATTCAGCTAACAACCAAACCCTACCCCATCCCTCTTCAGCTAATTACCAAACCCATGCCCGTCCCTTTTTAGCAAACTACCAAACCCTAGCTCTGTCCCTCTTCAGTTCTCTACCAAATCCTAGCCCCATCCTTCTTCAGCTACTTACCATTCCATAGCCCTGTCCCTCTTTAGCGAACTACCAAATGCAAGCCACGCCCACTTGAGCTAGCTACCAAACCCTAGCCCCGTCCCTCTTCAGCTACCTGCCAAGCCCAAGCATCATCCATCTTCAGCTAACTACCAAACCCAAGCCCTTTCCCTCCTTTGCTAACTACCAAACCCTAGCCCGTCCCTCTTGAACTAACTACCAAACCCTAGTCCTGTCCCTCTTCAGCTAATGATCAAACCCTAATTTCGTCCATTTTCATCTACCTACCAAACCCTAGCCAAGTCCCTCTTCAGCTAACTACCAAACCTTAGCCCCGTCCCTATTGAACTAACTACCAATCCCTTGTCCCGTCCTTCTTCAGTTAATTATCAATCTATAGCCCTGTCCCTCTTCATTCTCTATCCCATCCCTCTTCAGCTAACTACCAAAAAATATACCCATCCCTCTTCAGCTAACTACCAAACCCTAGCCCATCCCCTTGAACTAACTACCAAACCCTAGCACAGTCCCTCTTTAGCTAACTGCCAAACCCTAGCACAGTCCCTCTTTAGCTAACTGCCAAACCCATCCCTGTCCCTCTTTAGCTAACTACCAAACCCTAGCCCCATCCCCTTTCAGCTAACTTCCAAACCCTAGCCTAGTTCCTCTTTAGCTAACTACCAAACCCTAACCCTGTCCCTCTTGAACTAACTACCAAACCCTATCCCTGTCCCTCTTCAAATAACTACTAAACCCTTGCCCCACCCCTCTTTAGCAAACTACCAAATCCTAGCCCCATCCCTCTTGAACTAACTTCCAAACCCTAGCCCCTCTTTAGCTAACAACCAAACCCTAGCCCAGTCCCTCTTGAACTAACTACCAAACCCTAGCCCCGTCCCTCTATAGCAAACCTTCCTAAGCCTAGCCCTGTCTCTCTTCAGCAACCTACCAATACCTAGCCCCATCCTTTTCAGCTCATTTCCAAACTCCATCCCTGTCCCTCCTTTGCTAACTACCAAACCCTTTCCCCGTCCCTCTTCAGCTCACTACCAAACCCTAGCCTGTCCCTCTTGAACTAACTACCAAACCCTAGTCCTGTCCCTCTTCAGCTAATGATCAAACCCTAACTTCATCCATCTTCAGCTACCTACCAAACCCTAGCCCCATCCCTATTGAAGCAACTACCAATCCCCTGTCCCATCCTTCTTCAGTCAATTCCAAATCTATAGCCCTGTCCTCTTCAGCTAACTATGCTAACTACCGATTCCTATACTAGTCAATCTTGAACTAACTACAAAACCCTAACCCTGTCCCTCATAAGCTAACTATCATTCTCTACCCCATCCCTCTTCAGCTAACGACCAAAAATATACCCGTCCCTCTTCAGCTAACTACCAAACCCTAGCCCATCCCCTTGAACTAACTACCAAACCCTTGCACAGTCCCTCTTTAGCTAACTGCCAAACCCTATCCCTGTCCTCTTTAGCTAACTACTAAACCCTAGCCCCGTCCCTCTTCAGCTAATTCCCAATCCATAGCCCTGTCACTCTTTAGCTAACTACCAACCCCATCCCTGTCCCTCTTTAGTTAACTACCAAAAACTAGCACTGTCCCTCTTCAGCTAACTACCAATCCCTATCCTAGTCTCTCTTGAACTAACTACCCTAACCCTAACGCCGTCCCTCTTCAGCTAACTACCAAACCCTAGCCCATCCCCCTTGAACTAACTACCAAACCCTAGCACAGTCCCTCATAAGCTAACTGCCAAACCCTATCCCTGTCCCTCTTTAGCTAACTACCAAATCCTAGCCCTGTCCCACTTCAGCTAATTCCCAATCCATAGCCCTGTCCCTCTTCAGCTAACTACCAAATCCTATCCCTGTCTCTCTTCAGCTAACTACCAATCCCTATCCTAGTCTCTCTTGAACTAACTCCACTAACCCTAAACCTGTCCCTATTCAGCGAACTATCACTCCCTACCCCATCCCTCTTGAGCTAACTACCAAACCCTAGACCCACCCCTCTTCAGCTAACTACCAACCCTAGCTGCGTCCATCTTCAGCTAATTACCAACCCCAGCTGCGTCCATCTTCAGCTAACTACCAACCCCAGCTGCGTCCATCTTCAGCTAATTACCAAACCCTTGCCCCGTCCCTCTTTAGCTAACTACCAAACCCTCGCCCCGTCCCTCTTGAACTGAGTACCAATCCCTAGCCCCGTCCCTCTTCAGTTCACTACTGAACCCTCGCCAAACCCTCTTCAGCTATCTACCAGCCTATCCCCATCCCAATTCAGCTAACAACCAAACCCTACCCCATCCCTCTTCAGCTAATTACCAAACCCATGCCCGTCCCTTTTTAGCAAACTACCAAACCCTAGCTCTGTCCCTCTTCAGTTCTCTACCAAATCCTAGCCCCATCCTTCTTCAGCTACTTACCATTCCATAGCCCTGTCCCTCTTTAGCGAACTACCAAATGCAAGCCACGCCCACTTGAGCTAGCTACCAAACCCTAGCCCCGTCCCTCTTCAGCTACCTGCCAAGCCCAAGCATCATCCATCTTCAGCTAACTACCAAACCCAAGCCCTTTCCCTCCTTTGCTAACTACCAAACCCTAGCCCGTCCCTCTTGAACTAACTACCAAACCCTAGTCCTGTCCCTCTTCAGCTAATGATCAAACCCTAATTTCGTCCATTTTCATCTACCTACCAAACCCTAGCCAAGTCCCTCTTCAGCTAACTACCAAACCTTAGCCCCGTCCCTATTGAACTAACTACCAATCCCTTGTCCCGTCCTTCTTCAGTTAATTATCAATCTATAGCCCTGTCCCTCTTCATTCTCTATCCCATCCCTCTTCAGCTAACTACCAAAAAATATACCCATCCCTCTTCAGCTAACTACCAAACCCTAGCCCATCCCCCTTGAACTAACTACCAAACCCTAGCACAGTCCCTCTTTAGCTAACTGCCAAACCCTAGCACAGTCCCTCTTTAGCTAACTGCCAAACCCATCCCTGTCCCTCTTTAGCTAACTACCAAACCCTAGCCCCATCCCCTTTCAGCTAACTTCCAAACCCTAGCCTAGTTCCTCTTTAGCTAACTACCAAACCCTAACCCTGTCCCTCTTGAACTAACTACCAAACCCTATCCCTGTCCCTCTTCAAATAACTACTAAACCCTTGCCCCACCCCTCTTTAGCAAACTACCAAATCCTAGCCCCATCCCTCTTGAACTAACTTCCAAACCCTAGCCCCTCTTTAGCTAACAACCAAACCCTAGCCCAGTCCCTCTTGAACTAACTACCAAACCCTAGCCCCGTCCCTCTATAGCAAACCTTCCTAAGCCTAGCCCTGTCTCTCTTCAGCAACCTACCAATACCTAGCCCCATCCCTTTTCAGCTCATTTCCAAACTCCATCCCTGTCCCTCCTTTGCTAACTACCAAACCCTTTCCCCGTCCCTCTTCAGCTCACTACCAAACCCTAGCCTGTCCCTCTTGAACTAACTACCAAACCCTAGTCCTGTCCCTCTTCAGCTAATGATCAAACCCTAACTTCATCCATCTTCAGCTACCTACCAAACCCTAGCCCCATCCCTATTGAAGCAACTACCAATCCCCTGTCCCATCCTTCTTCAGTCAATTCCAAATCTATAGCCCTGTCCCTCTTCAGCTAACTATGCTAACTACCGATTCCTATACTAGTCAATCTTGAACTAACTACAAAACCCTAACCCTGTCCCTCATAAGCTAACTATCATTCTCTACCCCATCCCTCTTCAGCTAACGACCAAAAAATATACCCGTCCCTCTTCAGCTAACTACCAAACCCTAGCCCATCCCCCTTGAACTAACTACCAAACCCTTGCACAGTCCCTCTTTAGCTAACTGCCAAACCCTATCCCTGTCCCTCTTTAGCTAACTACTAAACCCTAGCCCCGTCCCTCTTCAGCTAATTCCCAATCCATAGCCCTGTCACTCTTTAGCTAACTACCAACCCCATCCCTGTCCCTCTTTAGTTAACTACCAAAAACTAGCACTGTCCCTCTTCAGCTAACTACCAATCCCTATCCTAGTCTCTCTTGAACTAACTACCCTAACCCTAACGCCGTCCCTCTTCAGCTAACTACCAAACCCTAGCCCATCCCCCTTGAACTAACTACCAAACCCTAGCACAGTCCCTCATAAGCTAACTGCCAAACCCTATCCCTGTCCCTCTTTAGCTAACTACCAAATCCTAGCCCTGTCCCACTTCAGCTAATTCCCAATCCATAGCCCTGTCCCTCTTCAGCTAACTACCAAATCCTATCCCTGTCTCTCTTCAGCTAACTACCAATCCCTATCCTAGTCTCTCTTGAACTAACTCCACTAACCCTAAACCTGTCCCTATTCAGCGAACTATCACTCCCTACCCCATCCCTCTTGAGCTAACTACCAAACCCTAGACCCACCCCTCTTCAGCTAACTACCAACCCTAGCTGCGTCCATCTTCAGCTAATTACCAACCCCAGCTGCGTCCATCTTCAGCTAACTACCAACCCCAGCTGCGTCCATCTTCAGCTAATTACCAAACCCTTGCCCCGTCCCTCTTTAGCTAACTACCAAACCCTCGCCCCGTCCCTCTTGAACTGAGTACCAATCCCTAGCCCCGTCCCTCTTCAGTTCACTACTGAACCCTCGCCAAACCCTCTTCAGCTATCTACCAGCCTATCCCCATCCCAATTCAGCTAACAACCAAACCCTACCCCATCCCTCTTCAGCTAATTACCAAACCCATGCCCGTCCCTTTTTAGCAAACTACCAAACCCTAGCTCTGTCCCTCTTCAGTTCTCTACCAAATCCTAGCCCCATCCTTCTTCAGCTACTTACCATTCCATAGCCCTGTCCCTCTTTAGCGAACTACCAAATGCAAGCCACGCCCACTTGAGCTAGCTACCAAACCCTAGCCCCGTCCCTCTTCAGCTACCTGCCAAGCCCAAGCATCATCCATCTTCAGCTAACTACCAAACCCAAGCCCTTTCCCTCCTTTGCTAACTACCAAACCCTAGCCCGTCCCTCTTGAACTAACTACCAAACCCTAGTCCTGTCCCTCTTCAGCTAATGATCAAACCCTAATTTCGTCCATTTTCATCTACCTACCAAACCCTAGCCAAGTCCCTCTTCAGCTAACTACCAAACCTTAGCCCCGTCCCTATTGAACTAACTACCAATCCCTTGTCCCGTCCTTCTTCAGTTAATTATCAATCTATAGCCCTGTCCCTCTTCATTCTCTATCCCATCCCTCTTCAGCTAACTACCAAAAAATATACCCATCCCTCTTCAGCTAACTACCAAACCCTAGCCCATCCCCCTTGAACTAACTACCAAACCCTAGCACAGTCCCTCTTTAGCTAACTGCCAAACCCTAGCACAGTCCCTCTTTAGCTAACTGCCAAACCCATCCCTGTCCCTCTTTAGCTAACTACCAAACCCTAGCCCCATCCCCTTTCAGCTAACTTCCAAACCCTAGCCTAGTTCCTCTTTAGCTAACTACCAAACCCTAACCCTGTCCCTCTTGAACTAACTACCAAACCCTATCCCTGTCCCTCTTCAAATAACTACTAAACCCTTGCCCCACCCCTCTTTAGCAAACTACCAAATCCTAGCCCCATCCCTCTTGAACTAACTTCCAAACCCTAGCCCCTCTTTAGCTAACAACCAAACCCTAGCCCAGTCCCTCTTGAACTAACTACCAAACCCTAGCCCCGTCCCTCTATAGCAAACCTTCCTAAGCCTAGCCCTGTCTCTCTTCAGCAACCTACCAATACCTAGCCCCATCCCTTTTCAGCTCATTTCCAAACTCCATCCCTGTCCCTCCTTTGCTAACTACCAAACCCTTTCCCCGTCCCTCTTCAGCTCACTACCAAACCCTAGCCTGTCCCTCTTGAACTAACTACCAAACCCTAGTCCTGTCCCTCTTCAGCTAATGATCAAACCCTAACTTCATCCATCTTCAGCTACCTACCAAACCCTAGCCCCATCCCTATTGAAGCAACTACCAATCCCTGTCCCATCCTTCTTCAGTCAATTCCAAATCTATAGCCCTGTCCCTCTTCAGCTAACTATGCTAACTACCGATTCCTATACTAGTCAATCTTGAACTAACTACAAAACCCTAACCCTGTCCCTCATAAGCTAACTATCATTCTCTACCCCATCCCTCTTCAGCTAACGACCAAAAAATATACCCGTCCCTCTTCAGCTAACTACCAAACCCTAGCCCATCCCCCTTGAACTAACTACCAAACCCTTGCACAGTCCCTCTTTAGCTAACTGCCAAACCCTATCCCTGTCCCTCTTTAGCTAACTACTAAACCCTAGCCCCGTCCCTCTTCAGCTAATTCCCAATCCATAGCCCTGTCACTCTTTAGCTAACTACCAACCCCATCCCTGTCCCTCTTTAGTTAACTACCAAAAACTAGCACTGTCCCTCTTCAGCTAACTACCAATCCCTATCCTAGTCTCTCTTGAACTAACTACCCTAACCCTAACGCCGTCCCTCTTCAGCTAACTACCAAACCCTAGCCCATCCCCCTTGAACTAACTACCAAACCCTAGCACAGTCCCTCATAAGCTAACTGCCAAACCCTATCCCTGTCCCTCTTTAGCTAACTACCAAATCCTAGCCCTGTCCCACTTCAGCTAATTCCCAATCCATAGCCCTGTCCCTCTTCAGCTAACTACCAAATCCTATCCCTGTCTCTCTTCAGCTAACTACCAATCCCTATCCTAGTCTCTCTTGAACTAACTCCACTAACCCTAAACCTGTCCCTATTCAGCGAACTATCACTCCCTACCCCATCCCTCTTGAGCTAACTACCAAACCCTAGACCCACCCCTCTTCAGCTAACTACCAACCCTAGCTGCGTCCATCTTCAGCTAATTACCAACCCCAGCTGCGTCCATCTTCAGCTAACTACCAACCCCAGCTGCGTCCATCTTCAGCTAATTACCAAACCCTTGCCCCGTCCCTCTTTAGCTAACTACCAAACCCTCGCCCCGTCCCTCTTGAACTGAGTACCAATCCCTAGCCCCGTCCCTCTTCAGTTCACTACTGAACCTCGCCAAACCCTCTTCAGCTATCTACCAGCCTATCCCCATCCCAATTCAGCTAACAACCAAACCCTACCCCATCCCTCTTCAGCTAATTACCAAACCCATGCCCGTCCCTTTTAGCAAACTACCAAACCCTAGCTCTGTCCCTCTTCAGTTCTCTACCAAATCCTAGCCCCATCCTTCTTCAGCTACTTACCATTCCATAGCCCTGTCCTCTTTAGCGAACTACCAAATGCAAGCCACGCCCACTTGAGCTAGCTACCAAACCCTAGCCCCGTCCCTCTTCAGCTACCTGCCAAGCCCAAGCATCATCCATCTTCAGCTAACTACCAAACCCAAGCCCTTTCCCTCCTTTGCTAACTACCAAACCCTAGCCCGTCCCTCTTGAACTAACTACCAAACCCTAGTCCTGTCCCTCTTCAGCTAATGATCAAACCCTAATTTCGTCCATTTTCATCTACCTACCAAACCCTAGCCAAGTCCCTCTTCAGCTAACTACCAAACCTTAGCCCCGTCCCTATTGAACTAACTACCAATCCCTTGTCCCGTCCTTCTTCAGTTAATTATCAATCTATAGCCCTGTCCCTCTTCATTCTCTATCCCATCCCTCTTCAGCTAACTACCAAAAAATATACCCATCCCTCTTCAGCTAACTACCAAACCCTAGCCCATCCCCCTTGAACTAACTACCAAACCCTAGCACAGTCCCTCTTTAGCTAACTGCCAAACCCATCCCTGTGCCTCTTTAGCTAACTACCAAACCCTAGCCCCATCCCCTTTCAGCTAACTTCCAAACCCTAGCCTAGTTCCTCTTTAGCTAACTACCAAACCCTAACCCTGTCCCTCTTGAACTAACTACCAAACCCTATCCCTGTCCCACTTCAAATAACTACTAAACCCTTGCCCCACCCCTCTTTAGCAAACTACCAAATCCTAGCCCCATCCGTCTTGAACTAACTTCCAAACCCTAGCCCCTCTTTAGCTAACAACCAAACCCTAGCCCTGTACCTCTTCAGCAACCTACCAATCCCTAGCCCCATCCCCTTTCAGCTAATTTCCAAACTCTATCCCTATCCCTCCTTTGCTAACTACCAAACCCTTGCCCCATCCCTCTTCAGCTCACTACCAAACCCTAGTCTCTCTTCAGCTAACGATCAAACCCTAACTTCATCCATCTTCAGCTACCTACCAAACCCTAGCCAAGTCCCTCTTCTGCTAACTACCAAACCCTAGCCCCATCCCTATTGAACTAACTACCAATCCCTTGCCCCATCCTTCTTCAGTCAATTCCCAATATATAGCCCTGACCCTCTTCAGCTAACTATGCTAACTACCGATCCCTATCCTAGTCTCTCTTGAACTAACTACCAAACCCTAACCCTGTCCCTCATAAGCTAACTATCTTTCTCGACCCCATCCCTCTTCAGCTAACAACCAAAAAAATACCCGTCCCTCTTCAGCTAACTACCAAACCCTAGCCCATCCCCCTTGAACTAACTACCAAACCCTAGCACAGTCCCTCTTTAGCTAACTGCCAAACCCTATCCCTGTCCCTCTTTAGCTAACTACCAAAAACTAGCACCGTCCCTCTTCAGCCAACTACCAATCCCTATCCTAGTCTCTCTTGAACTAACGACCCAAACCCCAACCCTGTCCCTCTTTAGCTAACTGCCAAACCCTAGCCCATCCCCCTTGAACTAACTACCAAACCCTAGCACAGTCCCTCATTAGCTAACTACCAAACCCTAGCCCCGTCCCTCTTCAGCTAATTCCCAATCAAATAGCCCTGTCCCTCTTTTGCTAACTACCAAACCCTAGCCCTGTCCCTCTTTAGCTAACTACCAAAACCTAGCACCGTCCCTCTTCAGCTAACTACCAATCCCTATCCTAGTCTCTTGAACTAACTACCCTAACCCTGTCCCTCTTCAGCTAACTACCAAACCCTAGCCCATCCCCCTTGAACTAACTACCAAACCCAAGCACAGACCCTCGTTAGCTAACTACCAAAACCTAGCACTGTCCCTCTTCAGCTAACTACCAATCCCTATCCTAGTCTCTCTTGAACTAACTACCCTAACCCTAACCCTGACCCTCTTCAGCTAACTACAAAACCCTTGCCCCGTCCCTCTTCAGCTAACTACCAAATTCTAGCCCCGTCCCTCTTCAGCTCACTACCAAACCCTAGCCCTGTCACTCTTCAGCTTCCTACCAATCCCTAGCTACATCCATTTTCTGCTAACTACGAAAGCCTATCCCCATTCCTCTTCAGCAAACTACAAAACCCTACCCCATCCCTCTTCAGCTAATTACCAAACCCTATCTCCGTCCCTCTTCAGTCTCTACCAAATCCTAGCCCCATCCTTCTTCAGCTAATTACCATTCCATAGACCTGTCCCTATTTAGCTAACTACCAAATGCAAGCCACGCCCCGCTTCAGCTAGCTACCAAATCCAAGCATAATCCATCTTCAGCTAACTACCAAACCCTAGTCCTTTCCCTCTTCAGCTAACTACCAAACCCTAGCAATTTCTCTCTTTATCTAACTACCGAACCTTAGCCCGTCACTCTTCAGCTAAATACCAAACCCTAGCCCTGTCTCTCTTGAACTAACTACCAAACCCTAGCCCTATCCCTTATCAGCTGACAATCATACCCTACCCCATCCCTCTATAGTAAACTTCCAAACCCTAGCCGACCCCTCGTCAGCTAACTACCAAACCCTAACCCCGTCCTTCTTGAACTAATTACTAAACCCTATCCCTATCCATCTTCAGCTAACAACCAATCCTTAGCACTGTCCCTCTTTAGCTAACTACCAATCCCTATCCTAGTCTCTCTTGAACTAACTACCAAACCCTAACTCTGTCCCTCTTCAGCTAACTATCACTCCCTACCCCATCCCTCTTTAGCTAACTACCAAACCCTAGCCCCACCCCTCTTAAGCTAACTACCAAGCCCTATGCCCATCCCTCTTCAGCTAACTACCAAACCCTAGCCCCATCCCTCTTAAACTAACTACCAAACCCTAGGACAGTCCTTCTTCAGCTAACTTTCAAACCCTTCCCCAGTCCCTCTTCAACAAACTACCAAACCCTAGACCTTTCCCTCTTGAACTAACTACCAAACCCTATCCCTGTCCCTCTTCAGCTAACTACCAATCCCTAGCCCCATCCGTCTTGAACTAACTTCCAAACCCTAGCCCCTGTTTAGCTAACAACCAAACCCTAGCCCAGTCCCTCTTGAACTAACTACCAAACCCTAGCCCCGTCCCTCTTTAGCAAACCTTCCAAAGCCTAGCAATGGCCCTCTTCACCTAACTACCAATCCCTAGCCCCATCCCTTTTCAGCTAATTTTCAAACTCTATCCCTGTCCCTCCTTTGCTAACTACCTAACCCTAGCCCGTCCCTCTTGAACTAACTACCAAACCCTAGTCCTGTCCCTCTTCAGCTAACGATCAAACCCTAACTTCATCCATTTTCATCTACCTACCAAACCCTAGCCAAGTCCCTCTTCAGCTAACTACCAAACCCTAGCCCCGTCCCTATTGAACTAACTACCAATCCCTTGTCCCATCCTTCTTCAGTTAATTATCAATCTATAGCCCTGTCCCTCTTCATTCTCTACCCCATCCCTCTTCAGCTAACTACCAAAAAATATACCCATCCCTCTTCAGCTAACTACCAAACCCTAGCCCATCCCCCTTGAACTAACTACCAAACCCTATCCCCGTCCCCCTTCAGTTTATTCCCAATCCATAGCCCTGTCCCTCTTTAGCTAACTACCAAACCCCATCCCTGTCCCTCTTTAGCTAATTACCAAAAACTAGCACCGTCCCTCTTCAGCTAACTACCAATCCCTATCCCAGTCTCTCTTGAATGAACTACCCTAACTCTAACCCTGTCCCTCTTCAGCTACCTACCAAATCCTAGCTGCGTCCATCTTCAGCTAACTACCAAACCCTAGCCCCACCCCTCTTCAGCTAACTACCAAATCCTAGCTGCGTCCATCTTCAGCTAACTGCCAAACCCTAGCCCCATCCCTCTTCAGCTAATTACCAAGCACTTTCCCAGTCCCTCTTTAGCTAACTACCAAACCCTAGCCCCGCCCCTCTTCAGCTCACTACCAAACCCTCGCCCCGTCCCTTTTGAACTAAGTACCAAACCCTAGCACAGTCCCTCTTCAGCTAATTCCCAATCCATAGCCCTGTCCCTCTTTAGCTAACTACCAAACCCTATCCCTGTCCCTCTTTAGCTAACTACCAAAAAACTAGCACTGTCCCTCTTCAGCTCACTACCAAACCCTAGCCCTGTCACCGGTCAGCTACCTACCATTCCCTAGCTACATCCATTTTCTGCTAACTACCAAAGCCTATCCCCATCCTCTTCAGCTAATTACCAAACCCTTGCCCTGTCCCTCTTTAGCTAACTACCAAACCCTAGCTCCGTCCCTCTTCAGTTCTCTACCAAATCCTAGCCCCATCCTTCTTTAGCTAATTACCATTCCATAGCCCTGTCCCTCTTTAGCTAACTACCAAACGCAAGCCACGCCCTGCTTCAGCTAGCTTCCAAGCCCTAGCCCCGTCCCTCTTCAGCTACCTTCCAAACCCAAGCATCATCCATCGTCAGCTAACTACCAAACCCTAGCCCTTTCCCTCTTCGGCTAACTACCAAACCCTAGCAATTTCCCTCTTTATCTAACTACCGAACCCTAGCCCGTCACTCTTCAGCTAACTACCAAACCCTAGCCCTGTCCTTCTTGAACTAATTACTAAACCCTATCCCTATCCCTCTACAGCTAACTTCGAAACCCTAGCTTCATCCCTCTTAAGCTACCTACCAAAGCTTAGCTGCATCCATCTTCAGCTAACTACCAACCACTAGCCCCGTCCTTCTTGAACTAACCACCAAACCCTAGCCCTGTCTCTTTTCAGCTAACTACCAATCCCTAGCCCTGTCCCTCTTCAGCTAACTACCAAACCCTAGCCCGTCCCTCTTCAGCTACCTACCGTACCCTAGCCCAGTCCCTCTTTAGCTAACTACCAAACCCTAGTCCGGTCCCTCTTCAGCTACCTACCAAACCCAGCCCTGTCCTTCTTTAGCTTACCACCAAACCATAGCCCCGTCCCTCTTCAGCTAACAACCAAAACCTAGCCACGTCCCTCTTCAGCTACCTACCATACCCTAGCCACATCCATCTTCATTTAACTGCCAAATCCTAGCCCCGTCCCTCTTTAGCTAACTACCAAACCCTAGCCTCATCCATCTTCAGCTAACTACCAAATCTTATCCCATCCCTCTTCAGCTAACTACCAACCCCTTGCCCCGTCCATCTTGAAATATCTACCAAACCCTAGCCCTGTCCCTCTTCAGCTAGCTACCAAACGGTAGCTCCATCCTTATACAGCTAACTACCAAACTGGCAGTTACTCCAATTTGCCTGGATCATAGAGTTTGTCATTTTGTTTACTGGGTTGGATGTTGAAGGAGATTTTTGATAAACATGATGATCTACTGATTTTTAAAAAACAATCTTGACGATATCCCATCATTTTCAATGTCTTTTTTTACAAAAACAAAACAAAACTGTCTTTCAGTGATCAGTGTCACAATGATCTCAAATATTACAATAGTTTTTGAGAAAAATACCCACTCTTTTAAAATCAGAGGTAGAAAATAGCAACATGTGTTTTCATCCATCTCTCTCCAAACAGTCATTTTGGAAATATTTCTTGATCAGCCATTCTCATCAGTTCTCAGACAGAGTTGTGAATTTGTGCCATGTTCTGGGGTCATGACCTCTCTGCTGCTGCCTCCACCAGAGTATCTCCGTTTCACACGGGAGGAAGCTTTCACTCAACAGCTGGGCTGTCTTTCTTCTCTCCTCATGTACAGAACACAGACAGACGCTGTTATTGCATTCTGCATCTCTGCATCCTCTCTTCCTCACCAGCCACCATACGCCAGGGACCTGCAGGGTGCAGGGAAATACAAATGTCACTCAGGATGGAGAAAGGATACGGGGAAGCCGAGAGCAAGACACAGTTAATTTGTTCCCCAGGGTTGAAGGAGTAAACTAGTAGAGGGATCTGGCTTTCCGAACTCCAAGTAGTGAGACTGTGTACTTCCAAAATAAAGAGCTGCACACACCTTTGAGACAGAGAGAGACTGTACTAAAACTGTCTGATACAGAACAACAATACATACATTACATTTCTGCATTATTGTCACGTTCGTCATAATGATGAGACCAAGGCGCAGAGTGAGTAGAGTCCCACATCATTTTAATAAATCGAAACTTACTGAAAAAAACAACAAACAACCAAACGAAACGTGACCCTACTGATGTGCACTAAGTCAACTAAACATAGTCAAGATCCCACAACACAAATGAGGAAAATGGCTACCTAAATATGATCCCCAATCAGAGGCAACGATAAACAGCTGTCTCTGATTGGGAACCATATGAGGCCAACATAGACATAAAAAAAACCTAGACATACAAAATCTAGAGTATCCACCCTAGTCACACCCTGACCTAACCAAATAATATAGAAAATGTAGATATCTAAGGTCAGGGCGTGACAATTATTCTCAATTGATTTCCTTTTTAATGCCCTTTTGAATGTTGACTATTGCAATTAATACAATTTAATTCATACAAGATTACTGTAGTCTTCAGTTAAACGTTTATGATGGATAAATTCTATGTTTATTAAATGCTTACGTGCAATGTACACATATATAGATACAAATAGGAGACATCAATTGCATATTTAAATTCTACAATCTATCAATCATTAGCCTTCAACTTCCTAAGGTCCTGCCATGTTGAGAACTTCTAGATGTCACCATGATGGTGGTCCTAGACTCTCTTTCTGTCTATCTGTCTGTCCTCTCACTGAATCGCTGACTTTCAGTGTGTCTCTCTCTCCCATCTCACCGAGGTCACCCCGTTGGTATCGCAAGCACAGCAGTCACATTGTGCTTCAATGCAGACAGATTGCTTATAATAACCATAAGGGACCTTTCATTTTTCATTGTCAGCAATTTGCGGGATAATTTTGGCACCCTTTAAGGATCCAACTCCCCTAATAAGAGGATAAAAATAAACAAGCTAGTTGTGAAAGCACTATATCGGGATGGCATAATCCTATTTACAAGTCTGAACGCGCTCTGGGCAATGAGATCAAACCACTGCAACACGGTTATAGGTGGCAATTTTCACTATTTTTAAAACAAGAAACTACCATGCCTAAGGCCTTAGAGTGCCAGGTTTACTAAGTGGATAAAACGTCACTTTCTAAATTTCATTACAAAACGCCAACTAAGAAAAATGCTCAGTCAATCTATGTCATATACTCAATATTAGACATAATAGAAGAACATGTATTTTGGGGGGCAGGTATCGACAAGTACATTTGATAATTGATTCATTTGTAAATCTATTTTAATTAGCCATTTAAGCATTAATGAACCAGTTTCAAATATTACAGTTCTGGAAAGTATAGATTTTTTAAATAAGATGCAGAATTTCTGCCTCTACTGTATAAGACATCTGTACAGTACAGTGTGTCTCTCCTGATGGGATGGCTGAGGGAAGAAGGTTCTGTTTGACTCTGTATCAGATCAGGCTTTTGTGACCAACAACTAGTGTCTGAAAACTCGTTTCTGACATGTCTAGGGGGTTTGGTGGATATATTATACTGCAAGGGGTGAGGGTTGTAAGGGAGGGGTGAATTTACAAGAAAGAATAAGTTACAGGGAAAGGGAGAGGAAGTGTGACATGGAGGAATGGTTTGATTGGGTAAAATCAAGGAGCTAGTCAAAGGTTAGGGTACACAGAAGATAGTTGTGGGAGAGGAAAGCAAGTGGAATATAGAAGGAGAAAGTGGGGTGGGAGAAATAAAGAATGCAAAGTACTGTTGTAAAAGGGAGAGGGAGAGGAATTGATCGAGGGAGGCTGAGGGACAGACAGGGGTTGAAGGAGCAAGTTGATTTAACAGCTTCTGTGCTGAGTGAGATAGACATTTAAAAACATAGCATTAGATCGATACAGGAGCCTGTTTCTTATGATAAGATCAAATCCATTACTGTCTTCAAACTTCAACCCCTCTAATTCTACCTGCTGTGTAAAACAATAGTAAAATAGTTATAGTCATTGCTCTATCAAACATTAAATTCTGCTCCATGGGTAATATTTCTATACAAATGAAATGTGTTACCAATGTAAATGAAGCTGCCTCTTTCTACTGGAAACCAGGATTACCATATCCACAAAATGTTCAATATTTCAGGTTTAAACAATTTAAATTGTTTACATAAACCTATCAAATGGTGTATTGAAAATGCTTGGAGTTCACCCCGGTGCAAACTGAAAATAAATCCATGTGACGTTCATTATCAGCTTCTATTTACCCCTTTCCTGCACTCTCTTTATGTATCTAATATTTCAAATTTACCACCGTCCAGGAAAAGTGACACAAGAAACCATAAATTCCCTTCTAATTCCAAATAATTCCGATTACATGGACGAGTAGTTTTCAATCAGAAAGATAATCTGGATGATAGATGGTGGGATAATTGGCTGTCTCTGCCACGTAAATATTGTGTCGTTCTATTAATCTTGCCGAATGAGGTGTCACTCTGTCACTCATTCGTCAAACTGAATTAGGAAATATAACGAATAAATAAATGTATGTGGGTGGAGGCTGTGTATGTATGTGTGTGTGTGTGTGTGTGTGTGTGTGTGTGTGTGTGTGTGTGTGTGTGTGTGTGTGTGTGTGTGTGTGTGTGTGTGTGATGCAATGAAATGGAAGGAATTTGTGGGTGCTATAGTTACTATCCTACCAGTATGAAAAAGTAAGAATGCAGGGTATAGTTTCCAGGTAAAACATTTTATTATACAGTTATACCTACTTCAGTAGAGGTTGAAATAAAACCATATGTATGCACTATTATGCATCTTTGAACATTACATTGTAACCATACCCCATGCTAAATCTTGAAACAGGCATTTTTATCAGTAAATATACCCCTGGTACAGTACTGTATTTTCTATTTCAGGATCCATTTCTCTCGCATGTTAAATCACTCAGAGGCAGCTCGTCCAGACAGGGAATATTTTCCTCCCCCATCAGGTGACTTGGATGTAGCTGGGAAGAGACAGTTTATTGCCACACCAAGAAGGTCCATCCTTTTAGATTTACATTGAACCCTAAACAATATGTTAGACATGTTTGCTATGACAGGCTTTTTCCCTCAGATAATATTTAGCATTGTTGTTATTGTACTGGCATTCATTTAATGAATTCCCTTGTAAAGCTTTTGATATCGTCCTAATGTACAGACTCATCTGGAAACAGAACCTACTTTTCCCTAGCTAATATGTCAGCTAGTCTCTTAACCTGTGTGGGAGGAAGATTTTAAAAAATCAACCAGTGACATCTTCCTAATTTAATTTATAAAGATCATAATTAATGACCTGCAGGCAGCAGGAGACCCCATCTCAGAGCGGAGACAAAAAAGGCCCCAGCCGTAAGAATAAAAATGAAGTTTTCATTGAATTCTGAATTAAATCTCAAATATCAGTAATTTAAAAGAAAAGGTCAGCTCTAATGGAGTCCCTCCCTGCTTTTTAATATCTCATAATTCTCTTTAAGGAGCCTACCTGGCGTGACGTGGTCTGCTAATTCAACTCTATTAATTAATAGAACCATCAGGTGTTTGTAAAGGCAAACAAATCACTACAGTGCTGGTTTGGCCTGTGGGCAGGTGAACTGATCTCCCTGCATGAGGCGTGACAGATTATATCTGCTCAGGAGATGGGCCACCGGTTTATCTGCCTGATAAAGTCAGATCCTCGCTCCATTTTCAATCATCAGAAAGGAAATTAGATTAAAAATATCTCAAACTTTGCAACATGAAAGACAAAAAACACAGATAGGCCAACATGTAATAAACCGAAGGAATTTTTAGATCAATCACTAAACAGAAAGTGTTGCAACATTAGCAATGCTGCACTTTTGGTAAATCCAGTCATTCATTCTATTTTAATTTAGTCTCGGAACCCCCAGACCTTGGAGCAAAAATAAACTAGGCAACAACAGCACAAGGTCTAGGTAGGATGTCGGATTCTCTTGGGAAGAACATTTCTGCGGAGACTCTTCTTCGGACAGACAGTTCTCCCAAAAAATCATGGGTCTGGGTAGGCGGCGGCGAGGTTTAAAATGCGGTGCTCATGTTTAGCTAGGGTAACAAGGGGATACGGCAGTGACATCACCGGTGACTCGAGTCTCATTTCCGACTCCTCCTCTCTGTCCCAACTTACTCCAGAACTTCTACAGACGTGTAAACCGGAACATTGGAACGTTGAGTGAGGTAACCCGTCTGTCTAGAGAGACTACTTTTAATTCAGGCTATATCAGGTCATTGTTCAATGGATTTAATGGATATTCCAACCCACCTTCTGTTACACATTGTATTGTCTGTATTGCATGTCAATCATGTGTGTTACCTGCAGGTCAGGATTGCAGAGATGGTCTCCAGAGGAAGCCCTGATAAAGGAGTGTGTTAGAGACAGGGGAGGTAACTTGGGGCATTGAGAGGGACCAGCTGGGGGCTCCACTGCCTGCGGAGAACAGGTGGGCTGTTTAAAAGGCAAGCTCTCTGCATGACGCGTGACAGATATCTGCTCAGAGGATGAGCCGCCCATTTATCTGACTGATAAAGTCAGAGCCTCAGTCCATTTTCAATCATCAGAAAGGAAATTAGATTAACAAGGTCGTGGTATAAGCAGACAAATATAAACCCCATATTTCCTTCATGCCACTGTAGATTCCTGAACACAGCTTGAATTATAAAAAGGAAGAATCTTATTTGCTAATATTTGATCTAAATATCATTTGCAATTTTTCAGAAAAAGGGAACTTTCAGTTGTTCAAATAGAAGCCCCTCTATCTATACTCTGCCTCTTCTCCTGTCCCAGTTAAATCACAAAGCACAGTGTGTGTCCATAGGGCAAAGGTATGGGGACGGGACAGGTCTGTCATTTCATTTCTGTGGGCGAACAGGCTCCATACCTCAGTCAGTCATAAATTTACAGTACCCCTGCTCTCCCCTGGTGGGTCAGCCCCTCCCCTGCCTTTCCGGGCCTGACACGCATAGCAAGCATCCCAGGCCTCGTAAAGCTGACATCTTCACTAAACTATGCTAACAAGACCATGGTGATTTGTATATGCACAGTTCCCTGGCACGTGGCAGTAAGGAGCACAGGAAGAGAAAGAGCCCAGGGGGAATGAGGGGATCAGGGGTGGAATCTACAGGCCTGTTGATGGGCAGCCCCCTCAAAGTTCCACCTTTGAGGGGGCTGCCCATCAACAGGCCTGTAGATTCCACCCCTGATCCCCTCATTCCCCTGGGCTCTCACACATGGCCAACAGGACACCAGGGGTGGCAGGGTAGCAGGACGGGGGACAGGCGACCCCAGGGATGTCATGGCCAGGACATGGAAAATTCCTCCTGTGATTCTCCACAGCGGTGGGATTTATAGACCTCTGAGTGAATGGTTGGTGCAGGTGCAGAGCAACTTGCCTCTCTCTGCTGATGCAATATATTACAAAGCAACTAACATGGCTTAGGGTGTCACCACAAACAACACAGTTATTATTTAAGGTTTATTTTCTTTAAGGTGACGACATTGAACAGCAAAGGCTGGATAAAATCACGTTGGATTTAAGGTTTGGAAAATCAATTGTATAGATGAGTGAAATGTGGTGTCAAATTAATCCAATTGTATATGTTTTGGCTCCTCTGATAGATTAAGGTAAAAATAGAATAAAGTCAGATTTTATGTTCCATCTGAATGGCCTTAACATGTTATTTAATTTACAACAGGTACCCAGGTTATTAACAGTGTTCATTCCAAATATATAGCAAATCACATGGATAAGACAGAACGACAGCAGCCTAAAACTATATCTGTGTCGATGTATCTGGTTAGGCATGGTTTCACTAGAACCTTCCTCCTCTCTATTAATACCTGCCTCTGGGCTTGGGGACAGTGAGTTGTCCACTGCTCACTACAGGGTGATTGAGGGCCTGCATGCTCTTTTACGACCCGACAGGTGAGGCTTATTTGAGGGCATTGATAAGAGCCTCACCCCTGTCATGACCCAGCCACGCTAATTTGAGAGACTCCCAGTTAAAATTATAATACACTTCATTAAAGACACTTGTTTAATTGTTTTTTTTCTGCAGAGGAATGACATTCAGAGGATTAGATAAGATCCAGTTCAGCGCAAAAGATCTCGAACTTTGCAACATGAAAGACAAAAACCAAAGATAGGCCAAAATGTAATAAACCGAAGGCATTTTTAGATCAATCACTAATCAGAAAGTGTTGCAAACATTAACAAGGTTGCACTTCCAGTAAATCCAGTAATTCATTCTATTTTAGTTTAGTCTGGGAAACCCCAGACCTTGGAGCAATGTAAGCCAGGCAACAACGACACAAGGTCTGGGAAGGATGTCAGATTCTCTTGAAAAAAATGGTTCTGGGAAGGGTCCTCTCCCAACAAATCATGGGTCTGGGTAGGCGGCAGCGAGGCTTAAAATGTGGTGCTCATGTTTAGCTAGGGTAACAAGCGGATACGTTACCTGCAGGTCAGTATTGCAGAGATGGTCTCCAGAGGAAGCCATGATAAAGGAGTGTGTTTGGGACAGGGGAGGTAACTTGGGGCATTGAGAGAGGCCACCTGGGGGCTCCACTGTCTGGGGAGAACAGGAGGGCTGTTTAGAAGGCAAGCACTAAACCCACACACAGATCATCACTGTATACAGAATAAATATGATTGGAATGAATCCAGACAGTTCAGTAGGATTAAATTAAAAAGAAAAGAGAAACCACAACAGAGACAGCACAAAGGATAAACCATGGATACAAAAAGAGAATAAACAGTACATTGACATGATTCTGTTGGAAGCAGAGGAACAATGGTTGAGTTACACCGAGGGAGAAGGACAGGGGCCATGTAGATAGAGCTGTGTAGAGCCCAACACTTCCTCCTGTACAGTATCTCTACCTCCTGCCACACCTGTCCCCGAGTTCATCCCATCCACCGTTTGAAGTTCCAACTTATCTCTCCCTTCTATCTTTGGGCCCATTTCACATCACCGACTGTTTTCTTCTTTCTGTGCTTCTGCTACATCCTCTCCCTCTCTAACTCTTTATCTCTCTGCCCCCTCATCCTCTCTCTCTCTCTCTCTCTCTCTCTCTCTCTCACTCTCTCATTCTCTCTCTGGTTTGGACACCAGGGCCAACCAGGGGGATGAAGGGGTAGGAGTGAATGAAAGTGCCCCCACTGATCTGCTTTCTTCAGGCTGTCAGCGTGCCCTGGAGTGGGCCGTGTGGACCCGCTGTCGGAGGGTGTCATGTTTCCAGGGCTGACACTGTGGCCCCTCTGTCCTGCCTGTGGCCCGGACTCAATGGGGCCTTTGATGGGACACCCGAGGCCTTTCATCGTGCACCCTGCCCTGGAGCACGGAGCCGGGAGGGGGGCTCACAGCCCAAAACACCTGGCAGGTACCGAGGACCATGTGCCTTGGCCAAAACAAAAGCCACTCTGTCAAGTCATTTATTGCAAATTAATTTCCTCTCCCAATCTTTTTGCATTCATAAAACGCAGGGGGGGAGTGAGGGAGGGAGAGACAGGGTGCTTACAGTGAGCCACTCAGCAGGTACATATGAACTGTCAGCTGCAGGAAGTAGGTTCATTTACACAGGCAGATTAAGGATATCAATATTAAAATAAAATAACAATTGGGAAATCATCAGGCTTTTTAGTAAACTGGATAACAGCTAATCTGCTGAATACAATTTGCACATCATACATTTTTCAGAAGTACACATCATCCTGAAAGCATTAAATACTCCTTGATATCTTTTTGTTGTTATCCATTTCATGGTTTTATTCATTGTTAAGCTGTATGTTGTGTATGGATATAGTTGATTCATAAGTACACTTCCACCTACAATGGGGCCTATCTCGCTTGGCCCTTTAATGCACGCCTTGAGGCACACCTGCCCCCTCCTGTGTCGCCCTCTTACCCCCTTCCCCCAAACACTGTTACATCCCTGGACTCATCCTCTTCCTTCCTTATCTGCAGTTCAAAGCCTGATGACTGAATTATCTCTGGATGGTCAGAGAGAAAGGAAACAACTGTCTGCAGCTCTCAGCGTGGTGGGGATGCTGTTCTCCCACAACCGCCGGGTTAACTCTGCCTCCCTTCTTAATCCCAATGAAGAGAGAAGGAGAGAGGGAAATACAGGAGAGAGAGAGAGAGCGAGAGAGCAGTGTGAGGGCACATCAAGGCCATTGCTGGTCTGTCTGCAGGGGTGGAAGTAACAAATTAAAAATACTATACTGTAATTGAGCAGCTTTTCCAAGTATTTGTATTTTTGAGTATTGTACTTCACTACCTTTTTATTAACATCCGTTACAGAGTACGATTTTGTAGGCTATCCATAATCGTAGATCGTGAGGGCACGGAAACTTTGCAAGAGTTCATCGTTGTTTTGTCAGTGAACAATCAAATTAAATTTCACGCATTGCGCCAATACAGGCCAATCAGATCAAGCTGTGCATACAAACTGAACAATGACAGACAACGACAAAGCTAAAACATGTTTTTAGAAATGTTTGCACATTTATTGAAAATGAAACTCATTAACTTAAGTACCCTGAGTCAATACTTTGTAGATGAACCTGTGGCGGTGATTACACCTGTGAGTCTCTAAGAATTTTTCTCAACTGGATTGTACAATATCTGCCCATTATTCTTAAAGAAATTCTTCAAGCTCTGTCAAGTTGATTGTTAATCATTTCTAGACAACCATTTTCAAATTTTGCCATAGATCTTAAAGCCAATTTAAGTCAAATATGTAACTAGGCCACTCTGGAACATTCAATGTTGTCTTGGTAAGCAACTGCCCTTCTTTGCGAGGCAAATCTTATAAGCATAATAATAAAATCTGTCTGTTTATGCTAGAGATATCTGCATGGGCTTCGTCTCGATCCACCTCATCCACTGATATCTGCGCTGAAAGGTGGCAAAGCTACAGCTGTGTTTGTCAGACCATAAGACATCCAGAAAATCGCCCACAAGACACGTCTGAAGGTCCCCGGTACCAGTTTAAAAAATGAATGGAAGTTGTTCACACTGAGTATACAAAACATTAAAAACATCTGCTCTTTCCATGACATACACTGACCAGGTGAATCCAGGTGAAAGCTATGATCCCTTTTTGGTGTCTTGTTAAATCCACTTCAATCAGTGTAGATGAAGGGGAGGAGACAGGTTAAAGAAGGATTTTTAAGCCTTGAGACAATTTAGACATGGATTGTGTATGTGTGCCATTCAGAGGGGGGGTTGGCGCCCCCCCCTTGGGTTGTGCCGTGGCGGAGATCTTTGTGGGCTATACTCTGCCTTGTCTCAAGATGGTAAGTTGGTGGTTGAAGACCAGTGGTGTGGGGGCTGTGCTTTGGCAAAGTGGGTGGGGTTATATCCTGCCTGTTTGGCCCTGTCAGGGGGTATCATTGGATGGGGCCACAGTGTCTCCTGACCCCTCCTGTCTCAGCCTCCAGTATTTATGCTGCAGTAGGTTATGTGTCGGGGGTCTAGGGTCAGTCTGTTATATCTGGAGTACTTCTGTCTTATCTGGTGTCCTTTGTGAATTTAAGTATGCTCTCTCTAATTCTCTCTTCCTCTCTTTCTTTCTCTCTCTCGGAGGACCTGAGCCCTAGGACCATGCCTCAGGACTACCTGGCATGATGACTCCTTGCTGTCCCCAGTCCACCTGGCCCTGCTGCTGCTCCAGTTTCAACTGTTCTGCCTGCGGCTATGGAACCCTGACCTGTTCACCGGACATGCTACCTGTCCCAGACCTGCTCTTTTCAACTCTCTAGAGACTGCAGGAGCGGTAGAGATACTCTTAATGATCGGCTATGAAAAGCCAACTGACATTTACTCCTGGGGTGCTGACTTGCTGCACCCTCGACAACTACTGTGATTGTTATTATTTGACCATGCTGGTCTTTTATGAACATTTGAACATCTTGGCCATGTTCTGTTATAATCTCCACCCAGCACAGCCAGAAGAGGACTGGCCACCCCTCATAGCCTGGTTCTTCTCTAGGTTTCTTCCTAGGTTTTGGCCTTTCTAGGGAGTTTTTCCTAGCCAACGTGCTTCTACGCCTGCATTGCTTGCTATTTGGGGGTTTTAGGCTGGGTTTCTGTACAGCACTTTGAGATATCAGCTGATGTAAGAAGGGCTATATAAATAAATTATATTAAAATGGACAAGACAAAAAAATGTAAGTGCATTTGAACTGGGTATGGTGGTAGGTGGCAGGCGCATCGGTTTGTGTCCAGAACTGCAACACTGCTGGGTTTTTCTCTCTCAACAGTTTCCCTTGTTTATCAAGAATGGTCCACTACCCAAAGGAAATCAGGCCAATTTGACACAAATGTGGGAAGCATTGAAGTCAACATGGGCCAGCATCCCTGTGGAATGCTTTCAACACTTTGTAGAGTCCATGCCCCGACGAATTCAGGCTGTTAAGAGGACAAAAGGGGGTGCAACTCAGTATTGAGTTGTTCCTAATGTTTGGTTTACTCAGTGTATATGGAAGTAGTTTAAGTGTCCCAAAAGAAGAGGTTAAATATGTTAATAACAATGTAAATAATTTCCTGATCTTTCTTTTAGCTCTCAGATATAGGACAGACACATCCACTGAACCAATTTCAATCAAAATTGGCACAAGGAAGAAAATGATGATTATTTTAGGCCAAGGCCATAGTGATTGAACATATTCATTAGGTCCCATACAGTATATACCCTTAAATATGTATTTAGTCAATATTACAGCAGCTCAAATGGCATTTCCTAAGATTTAAAAAATGTATGTCAAGTAATTATTTATAAGGGTTGTCTTAAATATGTAAAATGATATGGCCTAGGACTCACTAAAACATTAAATAATTGGTAACTGTGAACACATTTCTGAGTTGAATAAGTGGTTATTTATCTCAGCATTTACAGAAACTATTTCAAACACATTTGGCACAAATAAGCAATGACATTGGACCGACAAAAAAATATCTAAAGAATATGTACTTCCCAGATGGTTAAGGTCACAGTGACTGGAAATCTATATTCGAGGTAATGACCTAGAGTCATTATATAAAGTATGGCCTGACCATCACGTTTATTGAAAAATGATGTGTTACAATAAACACACATCTGATCTATTATTGATGATCCTTATTTATTCATTCATGCAACAGTGGATCAACTCACCAAAAGTCCTGGGTACATCAAGTGTATAAAAAATATATGCTATGTTTAGTGCTTTACTTGGCCAGGAGTTCACTGGGGCCGAGTACTGGAACCTCAAATTTTCTACTGCTTAAGCTCCTGTACCTCTATTAAATATTACCTCAAAAGTATTGTGGAGCTGCAGCACATAAATAGTAAAAGTACCGGCACCCAAAATGACTACCAGCGCCTATTTCAGTCCAAGTCAAGCACTGACTATGTGAAATATTTGTTATCACATAACATAACGTTTTTGTAAACATGGTCCTGTGAACTAGCTAGCTAGTTAGCTAGATAAATTAGGATAAAAGTTAATCTAAAAGCCAGAGACTCACACCATACCCAAACCGGGTGCCCGAGTGCGTCCGCATGTGCCATCGTGCGTCTGCATGCGCCGTTGTGCGCAAATTGATTTTGTCCCCCCACACCAAACGCGATCAGGACAAGCAGGTTGAAATATCAAAACAAACTCTGAACCAATTCTATTAATTTGGGGACAGGTTGAAAAGCATTAAACATTTATGGCAATTTATCTAGCTAGCTTGCACTTGCTAGCTAATTTGTCCTATTTAGCTAGCTTGCTGATGCAAGCTAATTTGTCCTGGGATATAAACGTTGAGTTGTTATTTTATCTGAAATGCACAAGGTTCTCTACTCCGACAATTAATCCACACATAAAACTGTGAACCCGAATTGTTTCTAGTTATCTCTCCTCCTTGCAGGCTTTTCTTCTTTGGACTTTATATGGCGAATGGCAACTAACTTTCATAAGGTGTATTACCACCACAACCTCCGTTCATCTTTCAATCATCCACCCACGTGGGTGTAACCAATGAGGAGATGGCACGTGGGCAAATGCTTCTAAAAGCCAATGAGGAGATGGGAGATGCAGGACTTGCAGCATGTTCTGCGCAAACAAATAGAAGTAATTTATAGTTTAGTGCCTGGCAATGCAGACGCTCGTTGGCGCGCCAGCAGTGTGGTTGCAATGATTGAATAACATGTATGTGTACATTTATTTTGCAACGCTCGCGCACGCGGTGTAAACAGTGTGGTCAGCATGTAAGTAACTCTAACTGTGCAAATAACTGTGAGTCTACACAATAAGTACAGCTAGACATGGACTCATCTCAACTTTTTAGGTCTGAGAACATCTGACAAATTCACTTCAGTTTCAGTATCTGAGAATAAGTATGGAAAGTTTGTGTTTGGGCTATCGTGAGGTCAGTGATGTGATAAAATAAGATGCCACATAAAACAGAATTTTCATAAATATTCCAAATATTCATGTTGTGTATTTGCCTCTATACAGGTTTGGTCTACCTGAAGCATCATCTTGACATAATGACAGAGGACGAGAGAAAGCAACAGAGCCAGCATTCATCTGATGAAGAGGATTTCTTCTCATCACTAATGCCCAAAAGGTTACAAGGTACAAGATGGGTACCTTGCCTGTGTGTCAGACAAGATGGACTTGCTTCATTCCTTTCCATACATAAAGAAGCTGTCCCTCAAACTCAACACGGGCCTGCCTGCCTCTGCCTGCCTCTGCCTGCCTCTGCCTGCCTCTGCCTGCCTCTGCCGCCTGTGAGAGATAGGCACGATTCACTTTGAAAATCAGCGCCTGCTGAAACTGAACAGAAAGTTCAGAGAGACGTGAAGGCATTAGAACAGAACTCTTTTGTTTTTGCTCAAAGAACACTACATAACCTAATGTACTCTGTACATCTAGTCTATGTAGAGTTTGTCAACCCCGTCTCTATTCAGGGGAGGGGGGGGGGGGTTGCTCAAACATTTTTATTTCCATGATGTTTTGATGTTGCCTCCAAAGGTAATTTGACATCAAATCCTTTAGGTATGTCCAGTGTGCCCTGGAACTCCCTATTTGGCCTTGTATGGGTGTGAGTGAATGAGTGAGTGATAGTGATTGGGTGATTTTCTTTGTTTATGTACTTTATTTTGTGTTGCTTATAATTCATCAATACATTTTAATTGCTTTGAATGTTTGACAAGTCCTTTGTTTTTTATATACAGCTGTGCCCTGTTGCAACTCAAACAATAAAGGAACTTACTTTATACTATACATTAATTTCCACTCTTTTTCAATTTCCTGCAGATAATGTGTAACAATGCTCAGGTAAACTTAGCGAAATTAACTATTTTAATTTTAAAAGTAACAATTACTTTTACTCTGAGTACTTTTTAAATGAGCTACTTTTTAATTTTACTTGAGTAGTTTTTTACACCAGCAGTTTTACTTCAACTTGAGTAAAATGTAACTAAAGTAACAGTACTTCTACTCGAGTAGGATATTTCAGTACTCTTTCCACCCGTCCGTCCGTCCGTCCGTCTCTGTCTGTCTGTCGAAGTGCCGGGACAGGGAAGATGGCTTCTCTATTTCTTCTCCAGCAGTGGGATGTCATCGATAGTGGCTGTCAGCAGCGGAAGCTGGGGTCTCATGTTTGAGTGGCCACAGAGTGCGGTTGACTGAGGTGTTGAGAGGGGAGGTGTGGTGGCCAAACCCACAGGAGAGAAAGAGGGGGGGGGGAGAAAGATGGGGGGTACAGAATGAGAGGGACCCATTCAATCTAGAACACCTGTGCCCTCTGATCACAGGAAATGTATGTGTGTATGTATCAGTCGTCTAGTTTCTATAATCACAGAGACATAATAGGGGGTATTCTCCTTGATACCAAGAATTATGGACTTGCTGTACAGTTTCAAGTTTCAAAGTTGATTCACAATGTGCACAGGATACAGGTGTAAAACAGTACAGTGAAATTCTTACCTTGAGAGCTCTTTCCCAACAATGCAGTGATAACAATTACATAGATAATAATAGAACATATTATAAAATACATAAATAAAAACCACACAAAAACTACGATGTGAGTTCAATAAACACGACTGTGCAAGTATATACAGGTCAGTGCCAGTATCTTATTCAATGTGCAGTGTTTATCACAATTGCTCTGAACATTTACGATAAACCACAGAACCTACCACAATCTCACAATTAACTGTTACCTACTGTAGATGTAAAGTAGCCCCCCATACCCATATAGATCTCCATCCTGGCCTGGCCTCCTCGTTGATCTTATCTCTGGCACACAAGGTCATCCCCCAGCCAGTCACCACACTCCAATTAAGGGTACTAATGGACAGAGCTAATTGGGAGGATTTATAACCTCCTTTTACTATGCTTTATGAGGAAGGCAAGTGGAGGGCATGACCATTTATAGGCCCTGGGCTCCACCCGGGATCACCGGGTGTTACTGTCCAACCTGCCACGCAGACCCAGGAAAAAGAGTCCTAAAAGTAGGGACTGCAACTGCCATCTCTACAAAACGCTTCCATCAGCTTCTACGTCCCTCGTCCTTTTCTTTCTATAGTTTCCTACATAGACAGAGAGGAAAGAAACAACATCTTACAGCAAAAAGAAACAAAATAAAAGGGTGAGAAATAGAATGATTTACACAGAGCAAAAGAGACCGGCAGAGAAAGAAAGAGACCGGCAGAGAAAGAAAGAGACCGGCAGAGAAAGAAAGAGACCGGCAGAGAAAGAGAGAAGAGACAGAAGAGAGACAGTGAGACTGAGGGTGAGACAGAGGCAGAGACAGAGGTAGGCTCCACAGAGCAGGCAGGCAGGCCCCAGCCAGTAATGAGTGTGTGGTTATTGATTGTATTGTCAGGGTGGCTGACCAGGGTCCCGTGTGCTATGGGCCCCAGTCCATCTGTGGACAATGCAGTCAGTTACAGCTCACTGCCCCGTCTAATAAAGAACAGGCAGATTGATGACACGAGTATGGGTGAACTCTGCCTAACACTCACCAGCCCAGCACCCCTCAGCACTTTCAGCTGACCAAGGAGGGGTGAGAGGGTACTTTAGTGCTCCCGTGTAGGAGCTGCTTGTCTAGGACTGAGGATCCATCGAGGGGATTTCTATGATGAGAGCGTGATTATAGAGGGATTCTTTGTGTGATCTAGATTCTTCTTTTATTTATGCTGAGCTAGAAATCAATTTCATACCAACGTCATGCAACTCTGCTCACATACTGCTTTTATTGCACATTTTAATTTACCATTTGGGCATTGCTGTTGCATCTGAGAATTTACATTAACCTGTTTCCCAGAACACAAAGACACAGATACAGATGTAAAAAAAAAAAAAACACACACAAGTAATGTGCAACCTGTTTGTTTCAAGTAGAGCCTGAAGATGCCGTCTGTCAGAGTCCTCAGTGTCTCCCCTGAGGGAGAAGAACTCCCCTCTATCAGTCAAGCACAGGAAGAACAGACCGTCTTCATCAGCTCCAAACATGTCTATACACATGTCTATCTCTACAAATGTCTGTCATAAAAAAAACACAACATCACCACAGAACTCAAGGTGTGGTATTGTGGTCAGTTGGACAAGGCTAAATAGGCTAAAGTCTGTATGAGACAGGACATCAGGTGAGAGGAAGACTACAGTCACATTGAGCTACCATGCTAAAGTATCTCACTTTGGATGGAAGTCTCAGTCCAGGGTCCCACCTTACGATTGGCTGTACCCCAGCCCCAGACCCAGGCCAACCGGTAGCTCCAGTGGCAGCAGAAGCACGAGTGATTACTCTGGTGCAGCCAGCCAAAACGCAAAAATCAATAAACAATCTCAACGTTTCTGAGGGCCTTTCGTCTGACCTAATAAATGTCTCAATTCACTGTTATGACTTCATTTCGCTTTAACGTCTTCTTCATGTGCATCTTTTGCCGATCAATTAGAGAATGGAGTGCCCCCTGTCAGGACACCTGCCCTCGTTCTGCTACTACACACATGTCTACGCACACACAGAATATTCCACTCTTAGATATTATTGGCAATACTTTCACCAAAATGACATATAAAATAGAAGCTGTTTATATGAAAAAAGTAATACATGCTTGAATGGCATTCCATACATTTTCTTTTATTGGAAATGTTTTGGAGAAATGATTGCCGGTTTGATTGTTTTCCCTCACCATAGTGAGTGGACACTAGACTCTAGAGCTAGTAAATGATTGTAAGGCAAACATTTGTCTCCTGCTTGATTCTAGCCTGGTAGGAAGACATGTAAGTGTGCCAGAGAGGCTCCATTTCCATTCTGTCAGTGACAATGACAAGTACACAGCCTCTCTCCAGCCTGGTCCCCCTGTCACAGGCCCTAATCCGGGGAGGTGCAGGGATGACAGGTGAGCTGTGCCAAAGCCCCTGGTCTGTGACTGGGAGCTCGGGGAGAATCTCATACATGGGCCCCTCTCTTGTCTCCACTCGATTCTGCCAGTTCCCATTATTGTCAATCAGAGCAGCGGCGTCTCCATGGGTGGAGAGGAAAGCAGCGGCAGGCAATCAGGCAGGCGGCAGGGCAGTGGGGTGCAGAGGAGTGAGGCCAGGGGGAGAGAGGCTGCTCCACGCCTGCCAGGCACCACGCCACCATTGGGCCACCAGGGGCCTCACTCTGGGGGCCACACTGGGCAGGATGCCACCACTCAGACGGGACATTTGCTCTACAACATGCAACACACACTCGTAGAGCGTAGCGGGTTGAAGCCTCTGGAGCTGACTTGCTATGCTTTCTGCCATGGCAATAAGAGCAGCTGAGACTGTGGTTCAAACATAGTTTCACAGGGGCTGTCAACAAGAAAACATTACTGTTCTCTCAGACGTGACTATCTTGTTAGAAAAATGACATAATAACAATGACAGGAGTGATGGAACAGAAGTGAGCCGCTGTTTTGCAGGATGAGGTGAGGTGGGAGGTACGCTCTCTGGGGCCAGGTCCATCAGAGGAGCCCAGATGGGTCCTGAGTGGGCCGCTCCCCTGGCGCCTCTTGACCCTGTGTGGGCCAGTGGTGTGCACGGCGAGCCGATGTTCTGGTTGGGTAATGCGACCATGTGGCAGCCATAAGCCCCGGAGATTGATTGGAGCGTCGTTCTCCCGCCCTGCGCTGTAAAAGATTATCCGCTCACCCGGTGGAAACAAAGCTGTGATGGAAATTCGTCTCGCATCATCAGCAACAAAATATCTACACGCCGAAGCGGGAGTCTCTCATTTTTCATGGGCTATATATTAAATAAAAAAGAGCATTAAAGAAAAAGAGAAGGGGGGTAGCCTGAGTGATAGTGCTAGTTAGTATTTTTTTTAAATGGCCCACTTGAATCGGGGAGATTATAATGTTTTTATTGGCTGTCAGAAAACACAACTTTCTGCGTACTTCACCCGCTGGAGCTCGTAACGCTCTGATTAGAATGCCAGGAGAAATGAAAAGGAATGGTGCTGTTGTAAGACAACAGAGAGGGAGGCACGCAGGCCAGCAGATGTCCTGGGATCTGCTCAGATACACACAGACACAGCAGGAATGTATCCGTTCAAATACTATCTCTATAAGCAAATATATGGCCAATTGATGTATTGCATTATATTAGAATTTTCCATTATGGGAACCACAAAGTGAAAAATGCCACTGATCCCTTTTTATTTTACACTACCACTGTGTAGAATGCTCCCGTGTTCAAGAGGTAAAGGAGTATTGTGGTGATAAGGATGGACTGATGGAAGCTACAGACAGCTGCTGTGTGGGTGGCTATCCTAGTGCAGGGAAACTGACTGATGTTAGTCAATCAAAGGGTCACCTCAGAGGAAGTTGCCATGACAGTTTGCCACCCTCTAAACCAACCTTTACCAGCCTCCTACACACCCTGCTCCCTGGGGCATACCCCTCATGAACCAACACCACCCCAAATGAAGATTTCAGGGCAACCCAGCAAACAAATAGGATAGATAGAAAAAATAGATAGAAATGGGTAATTACCCAGCTAACAACAAACGTTCGCAAAACTTTAGATAACTTTCCCTTAAGAGTCTCAAAGGTCATTCATTTACATTTTCATAGGAATGTTCCTGTGATGTGCAAGGAATGTTTCCAAGAGACCATTCCCTTAACTCAAATTGAACTTATCCAGAATGTGGTTACCATGTTCTCAGAACATAAGATATTTATGTTCAAGAGGTGTTCTGTGGGTTAGGAGAATATTCCAGCAACACCACACCAAACATACACAGAGTGTACAAAACATTAGGAACACCTTCCTAATATTGAGATGCAAATCAAAATCAAATCAAATGTATTTATATAGCCCTTCGTACATCAGCCGATATCTCAAAGTGCTGTACAGAAACCCAGCCTAAAACCACAAACAGCAAGCAATGCAGGTGTAGAAGCACGGTGGCTAGGAAAAACTCCCTAGAAAGGCGAACACCTAGGAAGAAATCTAGAGAGGAACCAGGCTATGAGGGGTGGCCAGTCCTCTTCTGGCTGTGCCGGGTGGAGATTATAACAGAACATGGCCAAGATGTTCAAATGTTCATAAATGACCAGCATGGTCAAATAATAATAATCACAGGCAGAACAGTTGAAACTGGAGCAGGAGCATGGCCAGGTGGACTGGGAACAGCAAGGAGTCATCATGTCAGGTAGTCCTGAGGCATGGTCCTAGGGCTCAGGTCCTCCGAGAGAGAGAAAGAAAGAGAGAATTAGAGAGAGCATCCTTAAATTCACACAGGACACCGGATAAGACAGGAGAAGTACTCCAGACATAACAAACTGACCCTAGCCCCCCGACACATAAACTACTGCAGCATAAATACTGGAGGCTGAGACAGGAAGGGTCAGGAGACACTCTGGCCCCATCCGATGATACCCCCGGACAGGGCCAAACAGGAAGGATATAACCCCACCCACTTTGCCAAAGCACAGCCCCCACACCACCAGAGGGATATCTTCAACCCCCAATTTACCATCCTGAGACAAGGCAGAGTATAGCCCACAAAGATCTCCACCACGGCACAACCCAAGACAGGAAGATCACATCAGTGACTCAACCCACTCAAGTGACGCACCCCTCCTAGGGACGGCATGAAAGAGCACCAGTAAAGCCAGTGACTCAGCCCCTGTAATAGGGTTAGAGGCAGAGAATCCCAGTGGAAAGAGGGGAACCGGCCAGGCAGAGACAGCAAGGGCGGTTCGTTGCTCCAGAGCCTTTCCGTTCACCTTCACACTCCTGGGCCAGACTACACTCAATCATATGACCCACTGAAGAGATGAGTCTTCAGTAAAGACATAAAAGGTTGACACAGAGTTTGCGTCTCTCACATGGGTAGGCAGACCATCCCATAAAAATGAAGCTCTATTGGAGAAAGCCCTGCCTCTAGCTGTTTGCTTAGAAATTCTAGGGACAATTAGGAGGCCTGCGTCTTGTGACCGTAGCGTACGAGTAGGTATGTACGGCAGGACCAAATCAGGACCAAGTTGCACCCCCTTTGCCCTCAGAACAGCCTCAATTCGTCAGGGCATGGACTCTACAAGGTGTCGAAAGCATTCCACAGGGATGGTGGCCCATGTTGACTCCAATGCTTCCCACAGTTGTGTCAAGTAGGCTGAATTTCCTTTTGGTGGTGAACCATTCTTGATACACACGGGAAACTGTTGAGTGTGAAAAACTCAGCAGAGCTGCATTCAAATGCACTTAAATCTTTTGTTGTGCCCATTTACCCTCTGAATGGCGCACATACCAAATCCATGTCTCAAGGCTTTAAAATCCTTCTTTAACCTGTCTCCTCAACTTCATCTACACCAGTGGTTCACAAACTTTTTATAGTTCTGTACCCCTTCAAAAATTCAACCTCCAGCTTCGTGCCCCCTCTAGCACCAGGGTCAGCTCACTCTCAAATGTTGTTTTTTTGCCATCATTGTAAGCCTGCCACACACACACTATACAAAACATTTATTAAACATAAGAATGAGTGTGAGTTTTTGTCACAACTCGGCTCGTGGGAAGTGATAAAGAGCTCTTATAGGACCAGGGCACAAATAATAATATAATAATAATCAATCATTTGGCTCTTTATTTAGCCATCTTACACTACCGTTCAAAAGTTTGGGGTCACTTAGAAATGTCCTTGTTTTTGAAAGAAAAGCTATTTTTTGTCCATTAAAATAACATCAAATTGATCAGAAATACAGTGTAGACATTGTTAATGTTGTAAATGACTATTGTAGCTGGAAACAGCTGATTTTTAATGGAATATCTACATAGGCATACAGAGGCCCATTATCAGCAACCATCACTCCTGTGTTCCAATGGCATGTTGTTTTAGCTAATCCAAGTTTAGCATTTTAAAAGGCTAATTGATCATTAGAAAACCCTTTTGCAATTATGTTAACACAGCTGAAAACTGTTATACTGATTAAAGAAGAAATAAAACTGTCCTTCTTTAGTATCTGGAGCATTGGATTTTGTGGGTTCGATTACAGGCTCAAAATGACCAGAAACAATTCACTTTCTTCTTAAACTTGTCAGTCTATTCTTGTTCTGAGAAATGAAGGCTATTCCATGTGAGAAATTGCCAAGAAACTGAAGATCTCGTACAGCGCTGTGTATCACTACCTTCACATAGAACAGAGGAGTGGGAGGCCCCAGTGCACAACTGAGCAAGAGGACAAGTACATTAGAGTGTCTAGTTTGAGATACAGACGCCTCACAAGTCCTCAACTGGCAGCTTCATTAAATAGTACACGCAAAACACCAGTCTCAACATCAACAGTGAAGAGGCAACTCTGGGATTGTGCTCTTTTGCCCATCTTAGTCTTTTATTTTTATTGGCCAATCTGAGATATGGCTTTTGTTTGCAACTCTGCCTAGGAGGCCAGCCTCCTGGCATTGCCTCTTCACTGTTGATGTTGAGACTGGTGTTTTGCGGGCACTATTTAATGAAGCTGCCAGGTTAATGAGAAGGGTGTGCTTGAAAGCATGCACATAGCTCTGCAATTATGGGTTATATTGGAGAGAGTCTCAGTCTTAAATCATTTTCCTCACACAGTCTGTGCCTGTATTTAGTTTTCATGCTAGTGAGGACCGAGAATGCACTCTCACATAGGTACGTGGTGCGAAGAACATCAGTGTCTTAACAGCGCGATTTGCCAAGGCAGGATGCTCTGAGCGCAGCCCTATCCAGAAATCTGGCAGTGACTTCTGATTAAATTACCACTTGTTGCAATTTCGATGAGGCTCTCTTGTTCAGATATCGGTAAGTGGACTGGAGGCAGGGCATGAAAGGGATAACAAATCCAGTTGTTTGTGTCGTCCGTTTTGGGAAAGTACCTGCGTAATTGCGCACCCAGCTAATCAGGTGCTTTGCTATGTCACATCTGACATTGTTCGTAAGCTTGAGTTCATTTGGACACAAAAAATCATACAATGATGGAAAGACCTGTGTGTTGTCCTTGTTAATGCAGACAGAAAAGAGCTCCAACTTCTTAATCATAGCCTCAATTCTGTCCCGCACATTGAATATAGTTGTGGAGAGTCCCTGTAATCCTAGATCCAGATCATTCAGGCGATAAAAAACATCACCCAGATAGGCCAGTCCTGTGCGAAACTCGTCATCACGCAATCGGTCAGAAAAGTAAAAATGATGGTCAGTAAAGAAAACTTTAAGCTCGTCTCTCAATTCCTCCGTATGTTGCAAAAGCGTTACATGGTCTCTGTCCATATCATTGCATAATACAGAAAATACACGAGAGTGTTACGGTTTTCTTCCGGTGAAGGAGAGGAGGACCAAAATGCAGCGTGGTTATCTTTATACATCTTTAATGAAGATGATAAATGAACAATATACAAAAACAATAACCGAAACAGCCCTATCTGGTGCAAACAAACACAGAGACAGGAACAATCACCCACGAAACAATCAAAGAATATGGCTGCCTAAATATGGTTCCCAATCAGAGACAACGATAAACACCTGCCTCTGATTGAGAACCACTCTAGGCAACCATAGACATACCTAGACTACTTAACTAAACCACAATCACATAACCTACAAAGGAACACTAGACAAAACACACCACATAAATACCCATGTCACACCCTGGCCTGACCAAAATAATAAAGAAAACACAGTCTTAGTCCGCTTACTTCGCGTCCTTAGATTGGCGACCCTCGCTGCTGACCTTGGCCTACTAACCTTCACCAAGGGCCCCACTGGACTGAGGGGCAGCTCCGGACTGAGGGACAGCTCGGGACTGAGGGGTAGCTTAGTACTGAGCGGAAGCTCAGGACTGAGAGGAAGCTCAGGCAGGTTGATGGCTCTGGCTGCTCCATGCTGACTGGCGGCTCTGGCTGCTCCATGCTGACTGGCGGCTCTGGCTGCTCCATGCTGACTGGCGACTCTGGCTGCTCATGACAGACGGGAGACTCTGGCGGCACATGACAGACGGGAGACTCTGGCGGCACATGACAGACGGGAGACTCTGGCGGCACATGACAGACGGGAGACTCTGGCGGCACATGACAGACGGGAGATTCTGGCGGCACATGACAGACGGGAGACTCTGGCGGCACATGACAGACGGGAGACTCTGGCGGCACATGACAGACGGGAGACTCTGGCGGCACATGACAGACGGGAGACTCTGGCGGCACATGACAGACGGGAGACTCTGGCGGCACATGACAGACGGGAGACTCTGGCGGCACATGACAGACGGGAGACTCTGGCGGCACATGACAGACGGGAGACTCTGGCGGCTCATGACAGACGGGAGACTCTGGCGGCTCATGACAGACGGGAGACTCTGGCGGCTCATGACAGAAGGGAGACTCTGGCGGCTCATGACAGACGGGAGACTCCGGCAGCGCTGGCGAGGAGGAAGGCTCTGGCAGCGCTGGACAGGCGAAGCGCACTGTAGGCCTGGTGCGTGGTGCTGGCACTGGTGGTGCTGGGCCGAGGACACGCACAGGAAGCCTGGTGCGGGGATCTGCCACCGGAGGGCTGGTGCGTGGAGGTGGTACTGGATAGACTGGACCGTGCAGGCGCACTGGAGCTCTTGAGCACCGAGCCTGCCCAACCTTACCTGGTTGAATGCTCCCGGTCGCCCTGCCAGTGCAGCGAGGTGGAATAGCCCGCACTGGGCTATGCAGGCAAACCGGGGACACCGTGCGCAAGGCTGGTGCCATGTAAGCCGGCCCAAGGAGACGCACTGGAGACCAGATGGGTAGAGCCGGTATCATGACACTTGGCTCGATGCCCACTCTAGCCCGGCCGATACGAGGAGCTGGTATGTACCGCACCGGGCTATGCACCCGCACTGGAGACACCGTGCGCTCCACAGCATAACACGGTGCCTGCCCGGTCTCTCTAGCCCCCCGGTAAGCACAGGAAGTTGGCGCAGGTCTCCTACCTGGCTTCGCCATACTCCCTGTGTGCCCCCCCACTAATTGTTTGGGGCTGACTCTCGGGCTTCCATCCGCGTTGCCGTGCTGCCTCCTCATACCAGCGCCTCTCCTCCTTTCTCGCCTCCTGCTCTTCTTTGGGGCGGCGATATTCTCCTGGCTGTGCCCAGGGTCCTTTACCGTCCAAGATTTCCTCCCATGTCCAGAAATCTGGATTTCGCTGCTCCTGCTGCCGCTGCCTGTCACCACGCCGTTTGGTCCTGTTATGGTGGGTGATTCTGTTACGGTTTTCTTCCGGTGAAGGAGAGGAGGACCAAAATGCAGCGTGGTTATCTTTATACATCTTTAATGAAGATGATAAATGAACAATATACAAAAACAATAACCGTGAAAAACCGAAACAGCCCTATCTGGTGCAAACAAACACAGAGACAGGAACAATCACCCACGAAACACTCAAAGAATATGGCTGCCTAAATATGGTTCCCAATCAGAGACAACGATAAACACCTGCCTCTGATTGAGAACCACTCTAGGCAACCATAGACTTACCTAGACTACTTCACTAAACCACAATCCCATAACCTACAAAAAAAACTAGACAAAACACACCACATAAATACCCATGTCACACCCTGGCCTGACCAAAATAATAAAGAAAACACAAAATACTAAGGCCAGGGCGTGACAGAGTTCAGGGGCCTTTCTTTAACAAAGCTAACCATTTTCACTGTAGTGTCAAAATCATATTTCCAGCTGTCAGGCAAAGTACTCCAGTACTTTAAAAATATCCTCTGTTGTCCTGGTTTCCAGTAGTTTGCAGAAGAGGATGTCTTCCTTAATTAACCCCCCCCCCCCCCCATAAACATAACGGACATATACCAGGAGCTGTGCCAGGCCCGCCACATCTGTTGACTCATCCAGCTGTAATGCATATAATTCACTGGCTTGTATGCGAAGTAATAATTGTTTCAAAACATCTCCTGCCATTTCCCTGATGCGTCGTGAAACAGTGTTATTTGATGAAGACATTGTCTGTATATGTTTTGGGGGCCTTTTCCCCCAGCATTGTCCCAGCCATATCCACGGAAGCAGGAAGAATGAAGTCCTCCACAATAGTATGGGGCTTGCCTGTCCTAGCCACTCTGTAGCTCACCATATAAAACACTTTTAGACCCTTCTTATTAATGGTATCTGTGGCTTTTATACATGTCTTACTACTCGAATGTTGTCTTTATTATCGTTGAAAAAACTCCTGTGGCTTATTTTTTAAATTGTCATGTTGCGTTTCTAAATGTCTGCGCAAGAGTGAAGGTTTCCCTCCACAGAGTAACGGTTAATGTGATTGGATGTTAATTATTTGACTAGGCTAACTGTATTTGACATTATGCTGTTATTTCGCTGAACACTAGAAGGCTAAATTTTGAAACGAGGCTACTCAGGCGAGAAAAAAACCTCACCCAAATGTATAGCCCCGTTGAAAAATATAAATGTACTGTTTGAAAATGTGAAGAAAATTATTAATATTATTATTATTTTTAATGTGAATCACATTTTTATTTGGTGTACCACTGACGGCAGTGCAGGGGTACATATACCCCAGTTTGGGAATAACTGATCTACACTGATTGAAGTGGATTTAACAAGTGACATCAATAAGGGATCATAGCTTTCACCTGGTCAGACTGTCATGGAAAGAGCAGGTGTTCCTAATGTTTTGTACACTCAGTGTGAACATGGGTGTCATGTTCTCAGAACATAATATATAAATTAATGGGAACATTTATGAGTCCGAAGAGAAATTCATTACACTTGTTCCTGAGTCAATCAAGGCCCTGATTGGTGAATAATGTATCCATTCATAGCTCTTTGTCTGTTGGCAAGGTGCTTTTAACTTACATATTTGACATACATGATTACATTTCTACAGTAGTTATTATTCAACATGTCCTCAACTTGGATTTGAACTCACAACCTCTTGATTCATGCTACTCTGATCATCCTCGAACGCCACCATGCCCGTGTCAGATATCAGTTAATCTGATTATTCTCATCATTCATTTGATTTACTTACTTCAGCAATTGAAGGGCTTTCTGTATAGTTGTCTAATGTTAGTGGGGCATATTAACCTGTTTTAACGATACTCCTGAATCACTATGATCAATAAATTATTTTAGTGTACTTTTAACAGAGAATCCCTGTGGAATGCTTGACACCTTCTAAAACAATGCCCTGGTGAATTGAGGCTGTTCTGAGGGCAAATGGGGTGCAACTCAATATTAGGAAGGTGTTCCTAATGTGTTGTACACTCAGTGTATATTGCTAAGAATGTGAGTAGTGTGACTCCTCTAGCGGGTCTCTAACCCAGGTCACCAACACCAATGACCAACACCCGAACCACTGTGCCAATAAGGGATATCTCTAGGGCATGTGCTTATTGGCCCAGGATAGTTAGGCCCTGTCCAGCAGAAACCCTAATCCTCCTCCATCAGCACGTGTATTGATCTGAAACAACTTGATAGGTGTAAGCAATAGGGTGCATGCACTTTGAAGTAAATCTCAGCTCTGTTAAAAGTACACTCAAAATGTATTTTTATTGGCCATTGTGAATCAGAAGTATCATTAAAACAGTTTAACATGCCCCACCAACTATACAGAAAGCCCTTACATTTTTTTTTTTTTTTAAAAACAAGTAAATTATTAAATCAGTGATGAGAGAATAGTAAAATTATGCCAAATATGTACATTGAAAACACTGTATGTTAAAAGCACTTTGTGTGTGAGCATCCCTAACCTTGCCAACAGACAAAAGGGCTGTGAATGGATCAGTGGTTCACCAATCAGGGCCTTGATGGGTTTGGCAACAGTAACAAGGCGTAATGTTTAATTACATTTTTTTGTTGTTTCTTTGGGACCACCAGGCGACGCCCTGAAAACTGATACACTAGAAATGTTCTTGGAACGTTCCCATGAAACATTAATATCGACCATTAATATCATCTAGAACATTAATATCTTACATTCTGAGAACATGGCAACCATGTTCTGTGTGTGTTTGATGCATCGTTGATGGAATATTCTCCTAACCCACAGAAAACTGGACACAGGAAGGTTCTTGCAACTTTCTCTTAGAACCACCCATCCCGGATCTGGGAGAATTCTCATCAACAACGCTGAATAGCATAGTGCCACAGTCAAATAATATTACTAGAAAATATTCATATTCATGAAATCACAAGTGCAATATAGGAAAACACAGTTTAGCCTTTTGTTAATCCACCTGTCGTCTCAGATTTTGAAATTATGCTTTACAGCGAAAGCAATACAAGCGTTTGTGTAAGTTTATCGATTGCTCGTCAAAATAATAAGTACACCTAGCATCAGGTAACTTGGTCTCGAAAATCAGAAAAGCAATCAAATTAATCGTTTACCTTTGATGATCTTTGGATGTATTCACTCACGAGACTCCCAGTTAGACAACAAATGTTCCTTTTGTTCCATAAAGATATTTTTTATATCCAAATATCTCCGTTAGTTTGGTGCGTTATGCCCAGGAATCCACCGGAAAGAGCGGTCACGACAACGCAGACAAAATTTCCAAATTATATCCATAATGTCCACAGAAACATGTCAAATGTTTTTTAAACTATTTGATAATATATCAACCGGGACAGTTGGCTTTTCACTAGGACCGGGACTAACAATGGCCGCCTCTCTCTTTTGCGCACAAATCACTCTGAGAGCGCCCACCTGTCCACTTACGCAATGTGGTCGTTCGCGCTCATTCTTCAAAATAAAAGCCTGAAACTATGTCTAAAGGCTGTTGACACCTTAGGGAAGCCATAGGAAAAGGAATCTGGTTGATATCCCTTTAAATGGGCAATAGGGATGCATAGGAACACAGGGGTTTCAAAATAAGAGTCACTTCCTGATTGGATTTTTCTCAGGCTTTCGCCTGCAATATCAGTTCTGTTATACTCACAGATCATATCTTTACAGTTTTGGAAACTTTAGAGTGTTTTCTATCCTAATCTGTCAATTATATGCATATTCTAGCATCTGATCCTGAGAAATAGGCTGTTTACTTTGGGAACGTTATTTTTCCAAACATAAAAATAGTGCCCATGTTTCGAACATTTATGTTGTATATTTTGAGAACATTGTAACCACGTTCTAGATAAGTTCAGCTTGACATTAAGCAAATCTTCTCCTAACTTTAACCACCAAAACATGCTTAAAAGGCTCTCAGAAAATTTTTGCTAGCATAGATAGAATGTTCCACTAATGGAACACTGAACACTCAAACATTAGGGGAACATTACGGGTAAGACTACAAAAACGTTCTCTCTCTCTCCTTAGAATTGTTAGCTGGGTTGGGAGAACGGAGAGAATCTACTTAGTCACTGTCAGTGTGTTCAAACACTACTTTCACTCCGAGAGCTGGGAGGAGAAAGCAGGATAGGGAAAACATCAAACTCCTAAACATGACAGAGCAGGAGAGGAAACCATTGATTTTTCCTCCATTTGGCCATGAATCTGCTGGAGAAGAGGTGGCTGTGGGTGCTCAGACAGCTGATGATGTGATTTGTAACACTGGACCACTGGTGAGCAGCAGAGAGAATTGCTCGACTCTCAACACATGGCAAAGTGGCTGCTGCGACTCCTTCACCATCCAGACAAGATGAACTAACAGCGGGGGACCTACAGTATCGATAAGCTCCACAACAATCCTACAGAGTTTTTCCTCTGTCACAGCAATCTAGGAGCCACTGTTCAATTAACAGTGACTAGAGCGATGGGCAGACTGGGGGGGGTTTACAAATAGTTAGTCCTTCCTGTTGTGACAAACATGTCAGAGATCAATAATAAGGACAGAAAAGTGTCCAAATATGTTTTTCCCAACCAAGTGAATCATTTTGCTTCAGGTGAAAATGAATTCCCAGAGACATCATCCCAGATCCCAAACACTAAAATGCATGTATTGAAAACACACAGTTACAGCCTTTGGGATAAATATATTTGAAAGGCATGGACATTGAGTATTGAAGACACACAGTGATACAAATACACATGGGTATATGATTAATGATTCATAATGTACTAATTTGTTTCACTTTCCTAATGTTAATTTAACATTAAATGAAATCATGGTATGGAAAGTTGGGCATAAATACTGTATACTATATTAAGTTTATCTAGCAACTACATAAATACTGTAATGTATTTCTGACATCAACAGAACGACAAACACACAGTGCAGGCTTTCTAAGGACAGAATAAAAATAATCCTCCTTAGATCATTTGCAAAGCAATTACGCAAATATAAACATAACAGCTTACAAGATAAGATGCTATTAGTCATATGGGATAGCTGCCTACGACAATAGTTTAAAATCCTTGTAATAAAACTACAAATATAATCAAGACAGTTTCGTCATTCTGTCTATCACGGTATATCTAGCACTTAGAAGTCATGAAGATGCCATAATAAATGCATATCTATATACCAGGATCTACATCTATGGATGGACCTTTCGTATTTTATATCATACAATATGAGTGCAATGTAATGAACACTATGTTTATGTTTAAGGTTTCATAGAGTATATCAACATTCTGACAATCCATGCAAAAAAGATCAGTCTATTCAAGCAGCCAAGAAATACAGGACGGATAATGTACAATAGTATTGACCCTTGATAGTGCAGTACCATCATCACTAACTCAGGAGATCCTGTGAACAGAGGGCTTGGAACTTATGGATAAGAATGCCCAGACATACAGAAACAAAATATACAGTTGTTTTCTCATCTTTAACAGATCACCTCTGAATAGAACACTTCCTATTGACTGACTGGATCACTGATAGAGGTTATTTCACCAGAGCCAACCATTGTGACCCACAACATCTACATTTGTCAGCAGGGACTGAACTGCGGTAACCAGATACCACAGATGTGTTAGCAATCAACACATGCTGTATCTGTGTTTCTGCCATCAACCATCTACAAATGCAATTCACAACAAACAAAAAATATTAAAATAAAAAAGCGTCCCAAACAGCGTGTTCACAAATGACCTCTGACCTACAGGGATGGGGGAATGAGCCTTCCCTGCTTGTTCAGAGAGTAGGTTCATGCAGAGTTTATGACTACATTATGTCTCCTCATCCCCCCCATCCCGTCCCATCCCCTGTTCAGTGGACACGGCCTGGAAGCCTCCCACTGGAGGAGACGGACTGGGCATCACTCATTCACTCGCCTCCTAGGTGCCTTTGTCAGGTGATTGCTGCCGGAAAAAGGAAAACAGATCAATACATCTCCCGTGGGCCTGACAGGTAATCTTTACCCAGGATGAAATATGAGTGGTACCAGCCCGCTGGATTCCTTAACTGTAACAGGGCAATTGACTGGGTGCACGTAACGCTCTCTCTCCCCACTTCCTGTCTGCATGGCCATTGGAAATTCATTTTGGAGGGGGGCTGGCTGAGACATCACATCACGGTGAACACGAATTACTATGGAGGAAGCCAGGTAAGGCATTCCCCCTGCAATTGACGAAACTTGATCTGAACATTCCTTCCTATCTGTCAATTTCTTTGGCACCAAAACACAGAGTGACGGATAAGGCATTAGGGAAAGGGACCTCTCCAGGAAAGACCAAGCACTTGTTAAAACAGAGCTGATCTAGCAAAAGCTCTGACTCACAATATCCTTTAACATTAGCATATTTTTGTATGACATGTAATATTCTTATCCAACAGCGCTATGGTTCCTTGAGAAGCTGAGTAGCCTCTCTTGTGTTCAGGTACCCACTGATGTGTTCTCTTCAGGGTGGAGCTGGCGGTCTGAGGGTGGAGGTTATTTCTGTCTGTCTGCAGACTGACAGATTCCTGTAGCAGGATGTCTTGGGAGAGGCATCCATTTAGATGAGTATACACACACAGCATTTCTAAAACGTCAGCTAGCACCTTCTCAAAAGGATCACTGCAGATCTATATCTCACACTAATTTATAAAACTGTGACTATTCCACAGAAGTGTTATCTGCGCCTAATATTTTTTAAATATTGTTTCTAAAGCTTTGAAAAATAGCTATGTATTTACAGTGCACAATGACCAATGAAAATGATCCAAGATTATAAATCATACTGCATTAGTGACATAGTTATCTAGCCAAATATAGTTCATAAAGAGCGGTTTCCTAAATCATACCACTGATAAATCAATGTATCACTTGATTCCTTTGCATAAAAATAAAATGTTCCACATAACTAGCTACCTTGTCTCATCTCTGAAGAGCTTGCACAATGTTGGTTAGAGTGAGTGTGACTGGGCTCATGTGACTGGGCCGTGTGATATAAAACCACTGAAGGAGCGGAGTCAGAAGGGAAAGCTGTCCTCTCATTCTCTTACAGTTATTCATTATCACTGATCTCGCTGGCATCCAGGAGTAAACCCTCTGCTCTCTAATGCAGGGACTCCTGAGCCCTGTACTGGATGGTGAGTGTATGCTATCATGATGCTACCACACTGATCTCTCTGTGCCCCTGGCACTGCCCATTTATCTGCTGTGGGCGGGCGGCCAGGGAATGCCAGGTAATGTCAGGGCAGACAGTCACAGCCCAGCCTCACAGCTAGCTAGAAACACCAGGGTTCCTCTTTGTGTGCCACTTAAAACACAGTGGAGATTACTGTTATTTACCCTCCTCTCCTGCTCCCCCATCCCTCTCCACCTGACTTTCAACACACTCTCAACATTAGCCCAGTCAGTCACAAAACAACCGCTTTCCACAAAAAAAACGGGGTTTTGAAAACGGATTGTGTGACTTGCCTTGAACTTGAATGTGTTATGAAATTTGAATAAGGAAGGTGAGCTGAAGAGAACAAAGAGGCCCCTCTGAGGAGCGCAGCCACAGCCCCTCTCTGTTGTGCTAATGAGAGACGTTGTAGCCAGTGTAGCTTTTCCAATCCATGCTAATAGGAGACCTGTTCTTTGTGCCGCTCTCTCTCGGTGGTCACCTCTCTGAACCTTGTACCAGCATGAGGTAGCAGAACATTCTGATGCTCTCCTATCTGTCAGCTGCTACATACGCTGCAGAACAGACCTGTTGGTCCCACTTCTCCCAGGCTTTCAGCAGAGCAGACCCCCAAACACTCAACCCTCCCTGACCATCATTTCAGTGTCCCTACTGACAAATGCCAGGCAACTCAAAGAAGACATAATTGTTGGGCCTGAGTAATGGGCAGGTGGCCTGCAGACTGTGTATTGTAGAGACAGGAGGAGGTGCCTGGCTGGTGCTGCAGTCTGGAGTAGCAAGACGAGGAGGCTCTTCAAGGAAATGGCTGGCTACGGAGTGATTAACTGGGCTTGATTGCATTAACATTATTCATCCTTTAAATGCTAGATGGAAAGACTTGATCCAGCAGCACAATGCTGATTCAGAGAGCAATGGCGTGCTCTCCCTCTCTCTCTCTCTCTCCCCCTCCCTCCCTCCCCCTCAGTCCTGCTCCTGCTCCCTCTGGGGGCTAGGTCTGAATAAAGTCCCAGGCTTGATGAAGTCCTGCTTGTCAGACGTGGAGGGCCCAGGGCCTGCAGACTCCATGCTCAGAGAGGTGGAGGAGGTGGATGTGTCCTCTCCCAGGTCATCTTTATGGAAGGGGATGCATGCTGCAGAGTAGAAGGACACACAAATAAATGTTAACTTGTCTTTTGATTTTAGAACTCAAAGACGGTTCTTCATTTTATCTACATGAATGCATTATCACTATAAATCTACAGTTATCATATGGCCTAATAGTCAATGATGTATTGTTCAATCGATCTCAATCCTATTTGGCCTCATATGCCTAGTGGCCACGGTTGTTAGAAGGGCAATCTGATTCTCCTATGGTTCAAACTCTCCAATTGAACATGATCTACCTTCAGTGAGACATTGTGTGGCTGTTGTGTAGTACCATTTTACTGAAAATCTTGACTCAAAACAACTTCATTCTCACCATCTTCATCCTCCTCACTTATTTAGCCATTCTGTCTCAATATGCTCAAAGAGTTGGAGCGAGGGGAAATATCTGAAACACTTCTCGAGCCAATTTACACTGTAGTAAAAAAGAACTCTAAAACAATTGCACTTTCTAATATCTGCTCTCCTTTCCTACTTTCCGTTAATAAATCAATCTGTGTTGGTCTCTCCAGAAGTTAGTGGCAGTCACACAGACTTTTTGTGAGGTAGAGTAGGAGCAGAGGACACAGGAACTAGAAGTGACATTGTGGCTCTGGGTTGTCTCAAAGGATTAGGCATTACAGCATTCACTGGCATGTGCTTTTGCTCTTTCCCATTATATCTGCTTGTGCCTCTTTCCAGATGACTTCTTCCCCAAACTCATCCGGCGGGCTAGATAATTGATTAATATTTCTGGAGGGAATGATGACTAACTGTTGCTGTGGTTGAGCCCAAACACTTGGACATCTCAGGTTAAACACGGTCAAAGTTATGAATACAAATTCCGTAGTTTTTTCTTACTTGATAATGCCTTGGGAACAGACGACAGTGTATCCAACGCTGAAAGATTGATCATGCGGAACACAATAGTATTTAATTGTAACTTTTATCAGTAGTGATATTTCATCAATAATGTTTTTTCAGTATTGTTTATTTCATTAATAAAAACAAATCAGTGACTTTCCATGAATAAATGTCTCAGTCCCCCTGAAACATACACTGTGAAATATGTTACCTAGATAACAACATCTAATATGAGATACTGTGGTGGTCAATAAAAATGATACAAAGCAAAGATTTTGAGTCCATGTGAGAATTACATGCATTTGTTTTGTGCAATAATGGGTGGAGTGAATGGAACCATCTTGGCATCTTAACAACCTCTCATGTGAGGCTGTTCAGAAACAATCATTACAGCACTTCCTGGAGCCATTCCCTCCCCTCCCCTCCCCTGTTTATTAATCAGCTAATTACACATTGACAGTAATGGGTCTGCTGATTCTCACAGTTAAATGAACAGCACTGAATGGGCCTTTAATCATTAGCCTTTGTGCGTTTCTCCCATACACTCCAGGCTCCATCCATTTCACTGGACCACAGGAGGACATTCAAATCAAATCCCTCAGAAGAGGGCTGGAACACTTAAACACTACTAGTACCTGACTGTTCAAACCAGCTACTCTGGAATAGTGCAGTGTGGTCCTGTAATGCAGAACTGAACATAGAAGAACCAGTAAAGGACGGCAGCTCAATGAAGAAAACAATCATCCATATGATCACATTTTGTTTTCTGTGATACATGTGAAGCAACAGGAAAATCAAGTCCCCCACCAAAACACCTTTAACCAAACTGTGAGGACTCATGCGTATTCACCCCCACACAGCAGCCAGCGACTCTACCCTGAAACTTTGGTGGAGCGGTGCTAGTGGCAGGGGCAGCTGGGTTTTTGAAGGACACGACAGGGTAACTGAGGGGAGCAGAGTGGAGCGGTAGAGGGCGAAATAGTGCGCTGGGCTGCATTTCTGTCAGCAGAAGTGATGGCTGAGTGCTGGCGTTATTTGTCTTGTGCTGCCATACGGCCGTCGCACCAACCTGGGCATTAATGAGAGGAGGCCGGACCGGCGGGCAGGAACATGCAGGGTCTCAGACGCAGGTGATCTGTCACACAACAGCCCTGCTCCGGCTCCACCAAGGAGACACAGAGAGATGGAGAGGCAGGGAGGTGGGCGCCACACAGGGAGGTTGGGGGTTGGACCCACCATGGGCATCCACTTGGGTCCCATGATAGAATGTAAGGTTGCTAAGTTACATGCCAAGCAGCTGCCAAGGTTGAAGGAGGGTGATATACACAAATGTTGCTTGCCGGCAAATTATGTAATAAATGGTTTGAGGAAACCAATCATTTACACAAATGTAAAATGGATAGAAAACAATGCAACTTCAAGTCAAACTGCGACAGTCAGGACACATGTACTAGCTTCTTTAAAAAAGTGCACTGTATGAGTGTGTGAGTTAGTGCTTATTATCAGCCCTCGTCCCTAATTTCAAATGAAGGGCACTGTGCACTGCAGTGGGGGAGGGGGAAATTTGAATAATTAATTAGTCGGCATGTGAAACAAGCAGAGGGTATTAAAATCCATCAGGACCTTTATACTTACTGAATTATCCCTGCCAATGCATACAATGAATTCTCTTTTACTCTGAATGTAGATTAACCAAATGAAACGTGCCCAACATAGGTATATTTCTTGGAATAGTGTACATTGAAACCTTTTCTTCATTTTCTTTTTCAAAATGTATGTAGTAAAAAGTCAATAAATGCCCCCCGCAATGATCAGATTTCTTAAATCTAGAATTGAGGTTGAGATCTGAACACAGTACGCAGCTTAAAGGGACAGTGTCTACATAATGTGAAAATGACACTTTTTAACATTCTGTAGAACGGATCCTAAGCAAATTACTCGTGGTGATGTCATCGGTCACACATTGAAACCAGGTATTTGCATTTTCCATTCAGTTTTTGTTGGTGGGATGTGGTCTTGGATTGATGGTAGTGAGAAGTGTATTTAATGGCCAATTTGAGCCTGACAAGTGGAGTGGTCATCCTATACAAACAGATACCTGGGTTGATAAGTTCCTTCACAGCCCTTGAGCTGGTAAGTGCTAAGCGTGTAAAGATGGAGGACACAGCAACAGCTAGGTACCATCTCAGCAATACCCTCAGGAACCCTAGGAGACACTTCCAGCTACAGGCCATGTTCACTACTTATTACAGAGTTTAAAAATCAACCACAATACAAGAAACTCACTTCCCAAACTCTTCTACACTGGGGGAAAAAAGACCAAAAGAACTACACATATGTCTAAAGGAATTCTTGCAAAGTCAAGGAAGAAAACGCATTTGAATGATAAACTATGAAAGAAAATAAATGTATATGAAGAATAGTTCATTCCAGCTATAATGAGAATACCTATTACTATTTCTACAAATAAACTGCAAATGCATTTAGGAGCCGATGTGTATCTCCTGGCTTCTGTGATATGACAAAGTAGAGGCATGGAATACTGTAGCAGGGCGCCAAAGTAAAGATTTATACAGAGCAGTAGGAGCCGCAGAAAGTGCCATTGGATGACCATTCCCTGCATGATAAATCACTCTGGTACAGGGGCATCAGACTCCAGAACCAGGAAAAACTACTTGGTACAGGGACATGGGGAAATACTGTAAACTTAAGCATTGTCCTTCAAAAAGATTGTGAATATGGTAATAACTTTCATTAGGCCTATTAAGAGTTTGAAAAAATCTGCCTCTTAATAATAGTTCTTATTTATTGAGAACGTTTTTCATTCCGGATCGAGTTGCCTGTTTTCACCAAGTCTACTTCTTTATATTGAGTGGGAAATGTATCCTTTGGTGATTTTATTTGGCTTTTATGTTTACAATATTTTCTTCTGTTGAACATAAACCCCATGTTTCAGTTCTAGTAGCTGGATGTGATGTTAATTAACTGCATATCTCTCCTGGGGGGGGATGTTGAGGGATCCCCATGCCTGCCTCTACATGGTGAATAACATGGAGAATATGAGGGGTCTTTAAGGGCCAGGGGTGAATCTTTTTGAATCTTTTTTTAGTTTTATGGGAAGTGGCTCAGCGCTGGAGAGGTGAAGGACAGAGTCGCTGGCCGTTCCATCACTCAGTGCAATAAATGGATGCAATCTGTATCCCAGTAAAGCATTGGCTGGTTTTAAATTCCACCTCTTTTATCCAAATGAATGATGGATCCCGGTACAGTGCACTGTGCGGCAATATCAATATACATCAAAGGCCAGCGCCCCTCACTAAATCAGGAAACCACCGGCATTTGTTATTTAAATGACAAACAGCGGCTGCAGGAGCAGAGCAGGAAGAGGGGACTTTGGAGAAGAGGTGGACAAACCAATTCAAATATCAATCCGGTAAAGACGCCAGGCCCGGAGCCATCAGTCTAATGAAAAAAGGCAGCTCTACGAGCCCAAACGGACGAGGGGGCTGCTGCAGGGTGCCGCCTCCAATACGGTCTGCTTCCCATCACACTTCCCTCAGACTCAGTCAGACCACTTCCACATGGGAGGACAGACAGGAGGCCCACAGAGCCCTGTTCTGCCAACAAAACAGCACACACTAGTCAAGACTGAACTCTTCGCTCGGCTAATAAACAGTAAATACGTTGCTGTCTCACAAATACTGGAGACACTATTTGTAAGAAACTCAAGAATTCACGTTTCCTATATTCCTATATTAATAGATGTGATTCACATGTTTCCTATATTCCTATATTAATAGATGTGATTCACATGTTTCCTATATTAATAGATGTGATTCACATGCATCCTATATTCCTATATTAATAGATGTGATTCACATGTTTCCTATATTAATAGATGTGATTCACATGCATCCTATATTCCTATATTAATAGATGTGATTCACATGCATCCTATATTCCTATATTAATAGATGTGATTCACATGCATCCTATATTCCTATATTAATAGATGTGATTCACATGCATCCTATATTCCTATATTAATAGATGTGATTCACATGTTTCCTATATTAATAGATGTGATTCACATGCATCCTATATTCCTATATTAATAGATGTGATTCACATGTTTCCTATATTAATAGATGTGATTCACATGTTTCCTATATTAATAGATGTGATTCACATGCATCCTATATTCCTATATTAATAGATGTGATTCACATGTTTCCTATATTAATAGATGTGATTCACATGTATCCTATATTCCTATATTAATAGATGTGATTCACATGCATCCTATATTCCTATATTAATAGATGTGATTCACATGCATCCTATATTCCTATATTAATAGATGTGATTCACATGTATCCTATTTTCCTATATTAATAGATGTGATTCACATGCATCCTATATTAATAGATGTGATTCACATGCATCCTATATTCCTATATTAATAGATGTGATTCACATGTTTCCTATATTCCTATATTAATAGATGTGATTCACATGTATCCTATTTTCCTATATTAATAGATGTGATTCACATGCATCCTATATTCCTATATTAATAGATGTGATTCACATGCATCCTATATTCCTATATTAATAGATGTGATTCACATGTTTCCTATATTAATAGATGTGATTCACATGCATCCTATATTCCTATATTAATAGATGTGATTCACATGTTTCCTATATTAATAGATGTGATTCACATGCATCCTATATTCCTATATTAATAGATGTGATTCACATGCATCCTATATTCCTATATTAATAGATGTGATTCACATGCATCCTATATTCCTATATTAATAGATGTGATTCACATGTATCCTATATTCCTATATTAATAGATGTGATTCACATGCATCCTATATTCCTATATTAATAGATGTGATTCACATGCATCCTATATTCCTATATTAATAGATGTGATTCACATGCATCCTATATTCCTATATTAATAGATGTGATTCACATGCATCCTATATTCCTATATTAATAGATGTGATTCACATGTATCCTATATTCCTATATTAATAGATGTGATTCACATGCATCCTATATTCCTATATTAATAGATGTGATTCACATGCATCCTATATTCCTATATTAATAGATGTGATTCACATGTATCCTATATTCCTATATTAATAGATGTGATTCACATGCATCCTATATTCCTATATTAATAGATGTGATTCACATGCATCCTATATTCCTATATTAATAGATGTGATTCACATGTATCCTATATTCCTATATTAATAGATGTGATTCACATGTATCCTATATTCCTATATTAATAGATGTGATTCACATGTATCCTATATTGGTGGTTATAAAGGATCATCTAAAGTAAAAGTAAAAAATATATATATATTCTAAACCATTTATTTGAATATAAATGTGATAAGCATTGTACATTTTTGTTGGGTAGTACAAGTACAAGTAGCACAATGTTTTGGTCTGCTGTTTTAAAAAGTGGTCTTGGGGATTAGTTACTGTATTGTCAGCAGGATGTATAATAAAGTAAGCGCCCCGATGAGAGGTTAGGTGAATGTTAAACAGGTAAAAGGTGCAGTAGTCATGGCGACAGGTACCTGATGTTGTGGTGACAGAGACAGCAGTGGTCTTCCTCCTCCTCTTGATGTCCCCTGTGCACAGCAGTCCCAGATGGACGTTAGTCTGCCTAGGTCAGAGACACAGAGCTGTAACATTAATCTCAGACAAAATTATTCAAAGACCATCCTTTTCCAATTTCTATGGATCTGTATACTGAAATGTGAGGACAAAATAAAATTAAAATACTTTGGTTGTTTCAAATCATTATTCATTTATCTTTTCTGTTTGAGTCTAAAAGAAAAATATGAGTGTTGAACCTTTCTGCTATGGCTTTTCCATGAGCAGTTAGAAGTTTCTAGAACACTGCTGCAAGGGAATATCCAACCCTGGACCCAAAAGGAGTTAAAAATACTACAAACTGTTTTTCTTTACTGGAGGGAATCACCAGAATTTTGTTCCATTTTGTTCAGAGTTTTGTTGAAACGTTAACAAAAAATATCAGCGGAGGAAGAAGGAGGTGTAGGGGTTGTGCGTCTGTCGCTGCCGGGTCCAGTTAAACAAAGTACCCCTGCTGTGGACCTCCTGTGTCATATGTCAGTAGGCTCCAAACGGGGAGGGCCCCCCACAGCCCCTCCTAGCCCTGATTACTGGGATGTAAAGTTAAGGTCAAGGTCCCCGCCATGGCTGAGGGGGAGGGACTGACGTTACCAAGAGCCAGCGATGTGATGAGTTGACTCAGTGTGTGTGTGTGTGTGCCTGCGCTCATATAGTGCCAGTGCATGATATCGCCCACGAAATGGTGTATTATCTCACACGTTTCACAACACTATATCCACTTTGACAACAGTGTTTATTGGTTGAAAGCACCTGTAAAGACGCATCTGTAAAAAGAAGAAATCTCTGCAGTGCAAAACAACAAAGGAAGACATTAATACAGCAGACCCCTGTTAACCGTGGTGTCTCCTCCTGAGCAGTCAGCTACATAAACCTCCCTGGTCAAACATGTGCTGAGATAGGATAGGGTCCTGTCATGGCTGCCTTTTAACAGCCTGCATGTACCATCCATGACCTCAACACCCATTAATCACATGACGGCACTGCAGGAGAGGGTGCAGAAAGCTGTGTGTGGAACGCTTTGAGCCAAGTCTATGTTGTATAATCAATAGGTATAAAAATAAATGGCTTGACTGTTATTCCCTCCCTGCTACCCCACTCTAATAAAATCCCAGTAATGCATATTTCATTTACTTTTATACTTATTGATTACCTGTACTCCAGTTAGTAAATCACGCGCCTATCGATCCCTCAATCGTACAATCCCTCTGTCGGACAGCACATAACCAGCCATTTGTGCCCCTGATAAAGAGCTCAGACATTGAACTCCCCACAGTAAATCTTTGCAAACTAACTTTTTAATTCCAAAATCGATCCGTGCTTAAACGTCGCATTATTTCACGAGGCACGCCCGCGGTATTAAAAGTAATACCCTGATGCATTTGTTCTTTATGCATAGAAGTCCATCCTTCGAGTCCTGATCGGGCAGGTGCTCTGGGGCCCAGGCTGCAGCCTAGCGGGAGAGATCCTGTGGTGGAAAGGCTGTCTGGCCCCTCCCCTCCAAGGCCCAGACTACAGGCTGAGGAGCAGGGACCACTCAGGGGCCACATGGAGTCTACAGAGACACTCAGTCACATGCTAATAAAACATTAGAATACCATTAGCTGGCTCATTAGGGAAGGCTAAACGGGACAACTCATTTAAAAAATGGAACCAAAAGGCCTCTGGTAACAGGCTTGTTATGCATCATTTGTAGCTGTTTTAGTAGCTCACTGCGGGATAACACAGCTACAATTTTACTCAAAGGTGTAATAAAAAGCTATTTTGGAAATTGGTTTGCAATAGAGTGGGTTTAAGATGTGTTTAAGAGAAGCAGTTTGACAGATAAAACACACAATACATGCGAGTGATCTTCCTGCAAGATATACAGTGGGGCAAAAAAGTATTTAATCAGCCACAAATTGTGCAAGTTCTCCCACTTAAAAAGATGAGAGAGGCCTGTAATTTGCATCATATGTACATTTCAACTATGACAGACAAAATGAGAAAAAATATCCAGAAAATCACATTGTAGGATTTTTAATTAATTTATTTGCAAATTATGGTGGAAAATAAGTATTTGGTCAATAACAAAATTTTCTCAATACTTTGTTATATACCCTTTGTTGGCAATGACAGAGGTCAAACGTTTTCTGTAAGTCTTCACAAGGTTTTCACACACTTTTGCCAGTATTTTGGCACATTCCTCCATGCAGATCTCCTCTAGAGCAGTGATGTTTTGGGGCTGTTGCTGGGCAACACGGACTTTCAACTCCCTCCAAAGATTTTCTATGGGATTGAGATCTGGAGACTGGCTAGGCCACTCCAGGACCTTGAAATGCTTCTTACGAAGCCACTCCTTCGTTGCCCGGGCGGTGTGTTTGGGATCATTGTCATGCTGAAAGACCCAGCCACGTTTAATCTTCAATGCCCTTGCTGATGGAAGGAGGTTTTCACTCAAAATCTCACGATACATGGCCCCATTTATTCTTTCCTTTACACGGATCAGTCGTCCTGGTCCTTTTCCTGAAAAACAGCCCCAAAAGCATGATGTTTCCACCTCCCTGCTTCACAGTAGGTATGGTGTTCTTTGGATGCAAACTCAGCATTCTTTGTTCTCCAAACAAGACGAGTTGAATTTTTACCAAAAAGTTATATTTAACCATATGACATTCTCCCAATCTTCTTCTGGATCATCCCAATGCTCTCTAGCAAACTTCAGACGGGCCTGGACATGTACTGGCTTAAGCAGGGGGACACATCTGGCACTGCAGGATTTGAGTCCCTGGCGGCGTAGTGTGTTACTGATGGTAGGCTTTGTTACTTTGGTCCCAGCTCTCTGCAGGTCATTCACTAGGTCCCCCCGTGTGGTTCTGGGATTTTTGCTCACCGTTCTTGTGATCATTTTGACCCCACGGGGTGAGATCTTGCGTGGAGCCTCAGATCGAGGGAGATTATCAGTGGTCTTGTATGTCTTCCATTTCCTAATAATTGCTCCCACAGTTGATTTCTTCAAACCAAGCTGCTTACCTATTGCAGATTCAGTCTTCCCAGCCTGGTGCAGGTCTACAATTTTGTTTCTGGTGTCCTTTGACAGCTCTTTGGTCTTGGCCATAGTGGAGTTTGGAGTGTGACTGCTTGAGGTTGTGGACAGGTGTCTTTTATACTGATAACAAGTTCAAACAGGTGCCATTAATACAGGTAACGAGTGGAGGACAGAGGAGCCTCTTAAAGAAGAAGTTACAGGTCTGTGAGAGCCAGAAATCGTGCTTGTTTGTAGGTGACCAAATACTTATTTTCCACCATAATTTGCAAATAAATTCATAAAAGATCCTACAATGTGTTTTTTCTGGATTTTTTCTTCTAATTTTGTCTGTCATAGTTGAAGTGTACCTATGATGAAAATTACAGGCCTCTCATCTTTTTAAGTGGGAGAACTTGCACAATTGGTGGCTGATTAAATACTTTTTTGCCCCACTGTATATGGCAACATTACAAAATGAGCAGATAAAAAGTCAGGTGAAAAGTTATGTTTCCTTGCACATGGGAACGTTTAACATTTCAATGTAATGTAACGGTAAACTAGAAGAGTCCCACAGAAAGAAGGGAAAGTCATTGAATTAGGGATCACCAACTAAGAATAGCAGAGCTGTATTGAGCCATGGAAAAATAACCCAATACCCAATAAAGAAGACGAACAAGAACTAAATTCTCGCAAAGACACATCGAGGACATTCAAGAAAATGTCTGAGCGATACATTTTACATGTCACATGGGTCATACAACGAAAAAGACACTCTTAAAAGCAGGTAAAGAATAAAACAAAAGTGACACAGGGTCAATTGTAATTCAGGTGCCCACAACCAAAAGCAGTTATATCAATAAAAAAGAACACCTCAAAAGAAGAGGGGCAGCGGTAACAAAATGGCCACCTATTTTCATTAGGGTACACAGTACTTCAGGTGTGAACAGGATCTCAAGATGAATAGAGGTATTCAAATGAATCAGAAAGGATTAAAGTCTCCTGGGAAGCCGATCAATAGCCCCAAATCAATAATCAATAGGCCACTCACACCAATATACTTACTGCTGACACCGAGATCTCACAATTAAAATGAAAACTGGGAGAGGAGTGGCGTAAGACTATGATTTATCTTGCGCCACAAATGTCATTTAGAAAAGAAAAAGTCAATAGATATAACCGAAGTGCGGCCGGCTCAGGTGGGAGGCAGTTATGCATTTTAACATGGCCACCATCCCAGAACGTTAGAGCCAAATCCTACTGTTCACTGTGCCCATTCACACGGCCATACTAGGACAAATAACATGGAGTCCTATACAGCCTAAAGCACTTCCTATCAAATCCCTGATGGTTGCCATCAACTCTACCAAAACAGGAGATGACAGGTTTTTATTAACGCAGTATTATTTCAACCTCTGCAAGATACAAGATGAATGTTTATACTTCCCTTACAGACCAAAACACTTTTCTTTCAAGGGTATTTTGAAGTAAATAAAAGGCATAGATACATGAGAGCTCAGTGATAAGAATCGATCATTTGAATAAGTTCCTCAAAATAAATGAAAATATAGTGAAGCCAATTATGTGAAGTGTAAACTTTGCGGTGAGCAAGGTGTTATTTAATACAGTTTCTGAATCTGAGTATTGATGCTCTGTGTTAGAGACACAGCACTATTATCCCCACCCTGTCAGTACCATGCTGATGCCCTATATAAGAATATTGATGAAATGTATGTAAGTGAGTGCATGTGTGAGTGTGTGCGTTAGCACATACACCAGTAAGCGTGTGTCATGTACAGTGCCTTCAGGAAGTATTTACACCCCTTTACTTTTCCCACATTTTGTTGTGTTACAACCTGAATTTAAATGGATTACATTTAGATGTTGTGTCAATGATCTACATACAATGGCCCATAATGTCAAAGTGGAATGATGATTGACGATATTTAAAAAAATATATATTTAAAACATTTTAAAGCTTAAATGTTTTCAGTCAATAAGCATTCAAACACTTTGTTATGGCACAACCTAAATAAGTTCAGGAGTATATGCTTAACAAATCACATAATAAGATGCTACCTCATCTCTGTACTCCACACATTGTGACGGCCCTGAATTTGACTGAACCGTCTCTGCTTCTCCTTCCAATAGGACACTTCCCCTTTAATTCCCAATTAAATAGCCAGCATCAGCTGCACAAAAGTGGGTTAATGATGGTGGTGTGAATGAGGATGTGTTCAACCCTCAGTTCCGAAGCTTCTTTACTCCATTTGTTTTGTTGTATTTAAAAGTGTGTTTTGTAGCTTTGTCTCAAGTTTAACCAGGATCGGATCCACTCATTTCTTCCTTTGGACTACACATCTCATTTGGTCTCCGCAGTTTTGTCGTGACCTTTCTCCGCTGGAGATCTGTTGGCGGATTGGGTTGTCTGACAACATTTTTTGCATACGGTATTTCACTTGTTTGAGTGTGATTTATACCGTGTTAATTTGTGGTCAGTTGTAGTTGAAGACTCCTGAGATTTGATACTGTTTATGGTTGTGTGGCAAAAGAGTTTGATATTTTGATTGTATGATTGAGACTGGGTTTACGCTACACTTTTATGAAAAGACAAACATTGCGTGACTAAAGTCACTTGAGTTCACTGAACTCCTTTACCGGGCTCTTTTAGGCCCGAGGTGCGGGACTTTTCTTGAGGAACCAGAGCTCATTGTTTGTTATATTGTAATGTGTGTGATCATTTACACTGCTAAAAAAATAAAGGGAACACTTAAACAACACAATGTAACTCCAAGTCAATCACACTTCTGTGAAATCAAACTGTCCACTTAGGAAGCAACACTGATTGACAATACATTTCACATGCTGTTGTGCAAATGGAAGAGACAATGGGTGGAAATTATAGGCAATTAGCAAGACACCCCCAATAAAGGAGTGGTTCTAAAGGTGGTGACCACAGACCCCTTCTCAGTTCCTATGCTTCCTGGCTGATGTTTTGGTCACTTTTGAATGCTGGCGGTGCTTTCACTCTAGTGGTTGCATGAGACGGAGTCTACAACCCACACAAATGGCTCAGGTAGTGCAGCTCATCAATGCGAGCTGTGGCAAGAAGGTTTACTGTGTCTGTCAGCGTAGTGTTCTGAGCATGGAGGCGCTACCAGGAGACAGCCGAGTACATCAGGAGACGTGGAGGAGGCCGTAGGAGGGCAACAACCCAGCAGCAGGACCGCTACCTCCGCCTTTGTGCAAGGAGGAGCAGGAGGAGCACTGCCAGAGCCCTGCAAAATGACCTCCAGCAGGCCACAAATGTGCATGTGTCTGCTCAAACGGTGAGAAACAGACTCAATGAGGGTGGTATGAGGGCCCGACGTCCACAGGTGGGGGTTGTGCTTGCCAGAGAACACCAAGATTGGCAAATTCGCCACTGGAGCCCTGTGCTCTTCACAGATGAAAGCAGGATCACACTGAGCATGTGACAGACGTAACAGAGTCTGTAGACGCCGTGGAAAACGTTCTGCTGCCTGCAACATCCTCCAGCATGACCGGTTTGGCGGTGGGTCAGTCATGGTGTGGGGTGGCATTTCTTTGGGGGGCCGCACAGCCCTCCATGTGCTCGCCAGAGGTAGCCTGACTGCCATTAGGAACCGAGATGAGATCCTCAGACCCCTTGTGAGACCATATGCTGGTGCGGTTGGCCCTGGGTTCCTCCTAATGCAAGACAATGCTAGACCTTATGTGGCTGGAGTGTGTCAGCAGTTCCTGCAAGAGGAAGGCATTGATGCTATGGACTGGCCCGCCCATTCCCCAGACCGGAATCCAATTGAGCACATCTGGGACATCATGTCTCGCTCCATCCACCAACACCACGTTGCACCACAGACTGTCCGGATGCTTTAGTCCAGGTCTGGGAGGAGATCCCTCAGGAGACCATCCGCCACCTCATCAGGAGCATGCCCAGGCGTTGTAGGGAGGTCATACAGGCACGTGGAGGCCACACACACTACTGAGCCTCATTTTGACTTGTTTTAAGGACATTACATCAAAGTAGGATCAGCCTGTAGTGTGATTTTCCACTTTCATTTTGAGTGTGACTCCAAATCCAGACCTCCATGGGTTGATACATTTGATTTCCATTGATCATTTTTGTGTGATTTTGTTGTCAGCACATTCAACTATGTAAAGAAAAAAGTATTTAATAAGAATATTCAATTCATTCAGATCTAGGATGTTTTATTTTAGTGTTCCCTTTATTTTTTTCAGCAGTGTATGTTGGTAATACAACCCACGCAAAAGAACCATTGTTTTTTGTTATTTCCAATGTTTTAAGGGTTTATGAAAAGTGTATGTCCATACTGACTTTTACATGAGTCCTTTGTATTGGTGTAGACTTGACGGACCAGACAGGACTCATTCCCTCCCAAACAAAAAGGCGAAATCAATATTTTCTCTGGTACCCCTACAAACAATAACTGCAAGTCAAAACTGTTACAACATACAGATAATTGTAAGGTCCCTCAATTGAGAAGTGAATTTCAAGCAAAGATTCAACCAAAAAGATGAGGGATGTTTTTCAATGCCTTGGAAAGAAGGGCACTTATTTGGAAAAAAAGCAGACATTGAATATCCCTTTGAGCATGAAGAAGTTATTAATTAGGCTTTGGATGGTGTATCAATACACCCAGTCACTACAAAGATACAGGTGTCCTTCCTAACTCAGTTGCCAGAGAGAAAGGAAACCACTCAGGGATTTCACCATGAGACCAATGGTGATAATAAAACAGAGCTTAATGGTTGTGATGTGAGAACTGAGGATGAATCAACATTGTAGTTACTCCATAATATAATGAATACAAAGTGTTATGTTTGGGGCAAATCCAAGACAATACACCACTGGGTACCACTCTTCATATTTTCAAGCATGGTTGTGCAGCATCATGTTATGGGTATGCTTCTCATCGGCAAGAACTAGGGAGAATATTAAAACAGAATACAGCTAAGCACGTGCAAAATCCTAGAGGAAAATCTGGTTCGGTCTTCTTTCCAACAGACAGTGGGCGACGAATTAACTTTTCAGCAGGACAATGACCTAAAACACAAGGCCAAATATACACTGGAGTTGCTTGCCAAGACGACAGTGAATGTTCCTGAGTGGCCTAGTTAAGTTACCGTTTTGACTTAAAAAAAATCGGCTTGAACACCTTATGGTAAGACTTGAAAATAGCTTTCTAGCAATGATCAACAACGAGCTTTAAGAATCTTTCAAAGAATAAATGGGCAAATATTGTACAACCCAGGTGTGCAAATCTCTTAGACTTACCCAAAAAGACTCACAGCTGTAATTGCTGCCAAAGGTGATTCTTATTATATTTTGTCTCAGAGGTGAACATTTATCTTATCATTTGTAATAAATGTTAGAATTTATTTCCACTTCGACAGAGTATTTTGTGTAGATCGTTGACCAAATATGACAATTTAAATACATTTTAATCCCACTTTGAAACACAAAATATGAAAAAAGTAAAGGGGTGTGAATACTTTCTGAAGCTGGCTGGAGTGTTTACGAACATATTCAACCTTTCCCTATCTCAGTCGGCTGTCCCCACTTGCTTCAAGATGTCCACAATTATTCCTGTACCCACAAAAGCAAAGGTAACTGAACTAAATGACAAATGCCCCGTAGCACTCACTTCTGTCATGAAATGCTTTGAGAGGCTAGTTAAGGATCATATCACCTCTACCTTACCTGACACCCTAGAGCCACTTCAATTTGCTTACCGCCCCAATAGATCCACAGACGATGCAATCGCCATTGCACCATCTGGACAAGAGGAATACCTACGTCAGAATCCGGTTCATTGACTATAGCTCAGCCTTCAACACCATAGTACCCTCCAAGCTCATCATTAAGCTCAGGCCCCTGGGTCTGAACCCCGCCCTGAGCCACTGGGTCCTGGACTTCCTGACGGGCCACCCCAAGGTAGTGGTAGGAAACAACACCTCCACTTCGCTGATCCTCAACACAGGGGCCCCACAAGGGTGTGTGCTCAGCCCACTCCTGTACTCCCTGTTCACCCATGACTGTGTGGCCACGCACGCCTCCAACTCAATCATCAAGTTTGCAGACGACAACAGTAGTTGGCCTGATTGGCAACAATGACGAGACAGCCTACAGGGAGGAGGTGAGGGCCCTGGCAGAGAGGGGCCAGGGAAATAACCTCTCTCAACGTCAACAAAACGAAGGAGCTGATCGTGGACTTCGGGAAACAGCAGAGGGAGCACTCCCCTATCCACATAGATGGGACCGCAGTGGAGAAGGTGGAAAGCTTCAAGTTCCTCAGCATACACATCACTGACAATCTGAAATGGTCCACCCACACAGACAGTGTGGTGAAGAAGGCGCAACAGTGCCTCTACAACCTCAGGAGGCTGAAGAAATTTGGCTTGCCCCCTAAGACCCTCTGAAACTTTTACAGATGCACAATTGAGAGCATCCTGTCAGGCTGTATCACCGACTGTTACGGCAACTGCACCGCCCGCCACCGCAGGGCTCTTCAGAGGGTGGTACGGTCTGCCCAACGCATTACTGGGGGCACACTTTCTGCCCTCCAAGACACCTACAGCACCCGATGTCACAGGAAGGCCAAAAAGATCATCAAGGACATCAACTGCCAGGGCCTGTTCACCCCGCTATCATCCAGAAGGTGAGGTCAGTACAGGTGCATCAAAACTGGGGCTGAGAGATTGAAAAAACAGCTTCTATTTCAAAGGCCAACAGACTGTTAAATAGCCATCACTAACCGGGTACAACCCGGCTACTCAACCCTGCAACTTAGAGGCTGCTGCCTTATAGACATGGAATCACTGGTCACTTTAATAATGTTTACATACTGCTTTACTCATCTCATACAGTTGAAGTCGGAAATGTACATACACCTTAGCCAAATACACTTAATCTCAAATTCCTGACATATAGTCCTAGTAAAAATTCCCTGTTTTAGGTCAGTTAGGATCACCACTTTTTATTTTAAGAATGTGAAATGTCAGAATAATAGTAGAGAGAATTACTTATTTCAGCTTTTATTTCTTTCATCACATTCCCAGTGGGTCAGAAGTTTACATACACTCAATTCATATTTGGTAGCGTTGCCTTTAAATTGTTTAACTTGGGTCAAACATTTTGGGTAGCCTCCCACAAGCTTCCCACAATAAGTTGGGTGAATTTTGCCCATTTCTCCTGACAGTGCTGGTGTAACTGAGTCAAGTGTGTAGGCCTCCTTGCTCACACACACTTTTTCAGTTCTGCCCACAAATTTTCTATAGGGTTGAGGTCAGGGCTTTGTGATGGCCACTCCAATACCTTGACTTTGATGTCCTTAAAACCTCTTAAGGATTATGTGCATTTTCGCAGCTTTTTGTTCAAAATCGCGCAACATTTCAGTGTCCTGCTACTCATGCCAGGAATATAGTATATGCATATGATTAGTATGTGTGGATAGAAAACCCTTGTTTCTAAAACTGGTTAAATCACGGCTGTGACTATAACAGAACGTGCGTTTCATCGAAAAGCACAGGAAAATCTGATCACTGAAAATGGGAAAATATATCCATGCGCCACTTCAACCCATTGTTGAATGGGAACTACATTAAATGAGGCCGAGGTTGCAATACCTACAGCTTCCACACGATGTCAACAGTCTTGTCATTTGCCTACGATTTGTTTCTTGGTCAAACGGACACGAGGCAGTGCATTTCTTCCGGTCTCCGACCGGATATTTTGGTTGAGAAATATTTGGACATGATATCAGGACGTGGAGCTATTGAATATACATCGCCCCGTGATCATTTTGATAGATTATTAACGTTTACTAATACCTAAAGTTGCATTACAAAAGTATTTCGAAGTGTTTTGTGAAAGTTTATCGTCGACTTTTTTAATAAAAAAAAAATGACGTTGCGTTATCAAACTCAGTTTATTCCTTGTTTACACAGTCTTCATAGATCGATATCTAGGCTATATATGGACCGATTTAATCGGAAAAAAAAGACCCAATAGTGATGTTTATGGGACATCTAGGAGTGCCAAGAAAGAAGCTCGTCAAAGGTAATGAATGTTTTATATTTTATTTCTGCGTTTTGGGTAGCGCCGGCTACCGCAAAATCTGTCGTTTTAAGTGGCGTTGTAGTACTTTGGGGATGCATGCTATCAGATAATAGCTTCTCATGCTTTCGCCGAAAAGCATTTTACAAATCTGACTCAGTAGCTAGATTCACAATGAGTGTAGCTTTAATTCAGTACCTTGTATGTGTATTTTAATGAAAGTTTGAGTTTTATCAAAAACTATACGTGGCGCACTTGATATTTCCGCTGATTTGATCCCCACAGCACCAGTCCCTCCTGCAGCAAAGCACCCCCACAACATCATGCTGCCACCCCTGTGCTTCACGGTTGGGATGGTGTTCTTCGGCTTACAAGGCTCCCCCTTTTTCCTCCAAACATAACGATGGTCATAATGACCAAACAGTTATATTTTTGTTTCATCAGACCAGAGGACATTTCTCCAAAAAGTACGATCTTTGACTCCACGTGCAGTTGCAAAACGTAGTCTGGCTTTTTTATGGCGGTTTTGGAGCAGTTGCTTCTTCCTTGCTGAGCGGCCTTTCAGGTTATGTCGATATAGGACTCATTTTACTGTGGAAATAGATACTTTTGTACCGGTTTCCTCCAGCATCTTGACAAGGTCCTTGCTGTTGCTCTGGGATTGATTTGCACTTTTTGCACCAAAGTAAGTTCATCTCTAGGAGACAGAACGCGTCTCTTTCCTGAGCGGTATGACGGCTGCCTGGTAACATGGTGTTTATACTTGCGTACTATTGTTGGTACAGATGAACGTGGTACCTTCAGGCATTTGGAAATTTCTCCCAAGGATGAATCAGACTTGTGGAGGTCTACAATTTTCTTTCTGAGGTCTTGGCTAATTTCTTTTGATTTCCCATGATGTCAAGCAAAGAAGCACTGAGTTTGAAGGTCGGCCTTGAAATACATCCACAGATACACCTCCAATTGACTCATGATGTCAATTAGCCTATCAGAAGCTTCTAAAGCCATGATGACATTTTCAGAAATTTTATAAGCTGTTTAAAGGCACAGTCAATTTAGCGTATAAACTTCTGACCCACTGGAATTGTGATACAGTGAAATAATCTGTCTGTAAACAATTGTTGGAAAAATTACTTGTGTCATGCAAGTAGATGTCCTAACCGACCTGCCAAAACTATAGTTTGTTAACAAGAAATGTGTGGAGTGGTTGAAAAACGAGTTTTAATGACTCCAACCTAAGTGTATGTAAACTTCCGACTTCAACTCTATGTATATACTGTATTTAGTCAATGCCACCCAACATTGTTTATCCTAATATTTAGATATTTCTTAATTCCATTATTTTACTTTTAGATTTGTGTATTGTTGTGAATTGTTAGATATTACTGCACTGTTGGAGCTAGGAACACAAGCATTTCAATACACCTGCCACAAAATTAGCTAAATATGTGGATGTGACCAATAAAATTTGATTTGGAGGCACTTTATGTGTTGGGTGACTTGTTTAGGGGTGTGACTGTGGAGGGGGGGTGACCTCCAGTGACTGTCCAGGGTAAGTCTGGACAGTCACTAGAGGATGGATTTGAGCTGCTTGGGGAGATGGATTCAGGCTTGTGCCGTCCGACGGGACACATCTGAAGCACCACTCGTCAATCCCCCTCTCTCCCTCGTTCATTTGGGAGTATGATTTATACTTTTTGAAGTGAAGGGTCTTGAATCCCTCTATAAAGGAATTAAGAGGCTTCCCCTGAGACGGCATTCAAATGAGAGCATGGTAGGGATATGAGGGCTTTTTAATAGATAGAAATTAGTATTCACAATGGCTCAAACTGGAATCTGAAGGAACCTTTCAGGTGGAGAAGAAAGAGCCAGTTAAGAAAATAAATCTAAGAAGTTTAGCCTTTTCATTGCATTCGTGTTTTTGCCCATCAAGAAATGGTGGAGGGCTTTCTGAACTAGCCCAGGAGAGAGAGTGAGAGAGCTTGAAACAGAATAAAAAATGCTCTGTAAATAGGCACTGTGGAACTGGAAACAATGCAAGGAAGAGTCTCAGACTGAGGGCTGTTCAGCTCCTCAACAATCCCCATGCCATGCAGATCCAGCAGTACAGGGGCTGACTTGGAGCTAGAGGCTTTGAGCAAAACTCTTTAGATAAACTTCTGCAATTATTTATATTTTTTTAGCGTTTTCAGAAACACTGTAAACCAAAGATTCTACATGAATATATTCTATGTTCGAGAAAGACAACCTTGGAAAAATACATCAGTTATTATTCAGCGGAGTCTTATATCCCAGTGAGGAGTTGTCTGTTGTATAGACCAGGGGTCAAGCTTGCCCCATATACAGTACCTGACTGTGCTAGCTAGTCTCATGGGGGACGTGGCTAATATCACACAAGCCTTTCTCCAGCCTTACCCATGTCCTCATCCTAACATGACCTTCTATGACACCACTCCTCTCATTCACTCTAAAGACCATGAATGCCCACGCCAATAGCACCAAAGCACAACTTTAACATGTTAGCCCAGCTGCTTGATGTTCTGTCATCTGTATGCCCACCTGAGTCTGGAGGTCACGATGTCACACTTTGAGCTCCTGTCTCTGAGGAGTTGGTCAATGTTCTCACCCCCGCACATATTGAACATGTCTCTGAGGTACAAACTTTGATGTAGCATGCATCGGTTAAATCACGACTTGTGTTTAGCGACTGGTTCATTTAAGAGTTAACCACGTCTGTCAATATATTGAGCTTCAGAATGGAATGGGCTGAATGGCTCCAATAGGCCCAGGAGAGGCGGAGTTTAACCATGCCAACAATAATGAGTGCTGTGTGCATCCCCTACCTGGTTTTGCAGATGGAAGAGGAGCATCTCCGATGGGAGCTGTCTGGCACCATGTCAATGGGATAAACAGGTAACGGACACAGAGGGTTGAACTGGAACACATTTAGAAGATGTTAGGAGTTCACCCAGACGCATCAAAAATAGGGGTAGAGAGATGAAATGTCTCATTCAATAATTCAACACAAATATACCTGGCTCCGGTCTCTTTTTCCAATGGAAGGCAGCCATTGATAGGGGTCCTGAGAGAAATGCTTCATTCTCTCCATAGACACTGACATACTGTTGTCCTGCAACACATAAAATGTGCTATTTTAGAACATATCACATAACTTGTTAAATACATGCATTAAAAGCCTGGTATCCATTAATGTTTGTCAAGGAATGTGCTTCTAGTGTGCCACTCTGCCCTCACCTTACTGGGAAGCCTCCTCCGGCCTTTCCTGATGCAGCGGGCAGCCACGCCAGGCAACCGGTTCAGACGGGCATGGTAACCTGCAACACCAAACCACACTGTTACCCAATCAGAACCGGAGAGAGTGACATTTCTGTTGTTTTCAGTTATTTCACAATGTAAATGGGCTCCCGAGTGGCGTAGCGGTCTAAGGCACTGCATCTCAGTGCAAGAGGCGTCACTAGTCCCATAGGGTGGCGCACAATTGTCCCAGCGTCGTCCGGGTTTGGCCGGGGTAGGCCGTCATTGTAAATAAGAATTTGTTCTTAAACTGACTTGCCTAGATAAAAAAGTTTAAATATTTATTTTTATGTATAGCATTTTGATTAGCTCATCACCTCTCTGAGTGGGCCGTGCAGGCTGTAGGAAAGTGGGTGGAGCTGAGTCTGGTACTTCGAGGACAGGAGGAGTATCTGAGTCCCAGCTGGGCAGCAGGCTGGGAATGCCCACCCCCCCCGCTCCACACTCCCCCTCAAAGAACCAGTCACTCTGCTCATCATCACCTACAGCACAGGCAGGAAATTCAACACTGTTAGTCACAATGTGTACATTGGGAAATTCCATAACTGCTCAATATGATTCTGCATGACATTTAAACAATGATACAAAAGTATTTTCACGGATGGGCTGCACCAATTTATAATTTAGTGCTGTACAATTAACCATGGAATGAAGTACTGACTGCATGAGGGCATCTTTCCTACTTGGCCTGCATCAATCCTCTCTCTATTTGTTGACAGCCTCTCCACCACCACACAGCAGACCACCCTGGTCCCCAGACACTGCTCTCTCCACAGACCTGTCAGTCAGCGGGCGCATGCCTCTCACAGTCAAGGTGTAGTGACAACTGTTAAATCAGGGGCCGCCTCGCCCCACCACGGCTAATGAGATTAGCAGAGGCTTCAGCGCTCATTAACACGACATGACAACGCCTTATTAGAGCCGCCTGGGTGCCCGGCAACCAGCCTATTGTATCAGAACCTCTTTCTGTCTAGTCTTAGCATTCTTTTACACTTACAAAGAGCACAGGCATAGCTCCATCCTTTGAACATTCAGGTAATGCTAGAATTAAAAGGCGTATTACATGCTTTTTGTTTTCATTTTGCACCATTATTACCTTTGTCATCTTATTTAATTTGCATATACATATGTAAATGACACAAACCACATTTTCATCCACAGTTTGTATACGAGGAAAGTCATACCTTATAAAACAAAATCACAATAGCTGTGATGGAAACAGGAGGTTTTGGTGTCATTTTATAAATGCTGACAGAATTTGTTCCTTCGACATGGTGGGATATTTTTGTGTCTGCAAAATGTATTATGCGGGAAATGACGGTGGAAACACATTTGTGTGCAAATACTCTGAACAAAAATATGAACGCAACATGCAACAATTTCAAAGATTTTACTGAGTTATATAAGGAAATCAGACAATTGAAATAAATTCATTAGGCCCTAATCTATTGATTTCACATGACTGGGAATACAGATACCCTTTAAAAAGAAAACCAGTCAGTGTACCATTTGCCTCATGCAGTGCGACACATCTCCTTCACATAGCGTTGATCAGGCTGTTAATTGTGGCCTATGGAATGTTTTCCCACTCCTCTTCAATGGCTGTGCGAAGTTGCTGGATATTGGCGGGAACTGGAACACGCTGTTGTACACGTCGATCCAAAGCATCCCAAACATGCTCAATGGGTGACATGTCTGGTGAGTATGCAAGCCATGGAAGAACTGGGACATTTTCAGCTTCCAGGAATAGTGTACAGATTCTTGCTGAAACATGAGGCGATGGCGGCGGAAGAATGGCATGACAATGGGCCTCAGGATCTTGTCACGGGTATCTGTGCATCCAAAATAAAAAACAACAATTGTGTTCGTTGGCCGTAGCTTATGCCTGCCCATACAATAACACCACCACCACTTCGGGCACTTTTTTCACAATGTTGACATCAGCAAAATGCTCGCCCACACGACACATCTGCCCGGTACAGTTGAAACCGGGATTCATCCGCGGAGAGCACACTTCTCCATCGTGCCAGTGGCCATCGAAGGAGAGTATTTGCCCACTGATCGGTTACGACGCCAAACTGCAGACAGGTCAAGACCCCGGTGAGGAGGACGAACACGCAGATGAGCTTCCCTGGAACGGTTTCTGACAGTTTGTGCAGAAATTCTTCAGTTGTGCAAACCCACAGTTTCATCAGCTGTCCGGGTGGCTGGTCTCAGACTATCCTGCAGGTGAAGAAGCCAGATATGGAGGTCCTGGGCTGGCGTGGTTACACTTAGTCTGCGGTTGTGAGGACTTTTGAACGTACTGCCAAAAATATTTAAAACGACGTAGGCTTAAGGTAGATAAATTAATATTCAATTATCTGGCATCAGCTCTGGTGGACATTCTTGCAGTCAGCATGCCAATTGCATGCTCCCTCAAAACTTGAGACATCTGTGGTATTGTATTGTGACAAAACTGCACATTTTAGAGTTGCCTTTATTGTCCCCAGCAGAAGGTGCACCTGTGTAATGATAATGCAGTTGAAGTTATTTGGGACTGGGGGGCAGTATTGAGTAGCTTGGATGAATAAGGTGCCCAGAGTAAACTGCCTGCTACTCAGGCCCAGAAGCTAGAATACGCATATAATTAGTAGATTTGGATAGAAAACACTCTGCTGTTTGAATGATGTCTGTGAGTATAACAGAACTCATATGGCAGGCAAAAACCTGAGAAAAAAATCCAACCAGGAAGTGGGAAGTCTGAGGTTTGTTGGTTTTCAAGTCTTTACCTATCCAATATACAGTGTAAATGGGGTCAGATTGCACTTCCTAAGGCTTCCACTAGACGTCAACAGTCTTTAGAACCTTGTTTCAGGCTTCTACTATGAAGGGGGAGCGAATAAGAGCTGTTGTCTGGACACCAGGTGTCTGGCAGAATGCAATGAGCTAAGTCTCACGCGTGAGCTGCGTTCCCTTTAATTTCTAAAGACAAAGGAATTGTCCGGTTGGAATATTATTGAAGATTTATGATAAAGAACATCCTAAAGATTGATTCTATACATCGTTTGACATGTTTCTACGAACTGTAATGTAACTTTGACTTTTCGTCTGGACTTGCTTGCGCGTTGTGAATTTGGATTACTGGACTAAAAGAGCGAACAAAAAGGAGGTATTTGGACATAAATGATGGACTTTATCGAACAAAATGAACATTTATTGTTGAACTGGGACGCCTGGGAGTGCATTCCGATGAAGATCATCAAAGGTAAGTGAATATTTATAACGCTATTTCTGAGTTTTGTGACACCTCTCCTCGGTTGGAAAATGGCTGTATGTTTTTCTGGCTTGGCGCTGACATAACATAATTGCATGGTGTGCTTTTACCGTAAAGTTTTTGGGAAATCTGACAGCAGTTGGAGAAGTTTATCTATAATCGTATGTATAACACTTGTATCTTAGATCAATGTTTATGATGAGTATTTCTGTAATTTGATGTGGCTCTCTGCACTTTCACCGGATGTTTGTTTGAGACAATGCATTTCTGAACATAACGCACCAATTTCAAATTAGGTTTTTGGACATAAAGATTAACTTTATCGAACAAAACACACATTTGTCGTCTAACATGGAGTCCTGGGAGTGCCATCGGGTGAAGATCATCAAAGTTCAGTGATTCATTTTAATGCTATTTCTGTCTTTTGTGACACCTCTCCTTCTTTGGAAAATGGCTGTATGGTTCTGTGACTAGGCGCTGACCTAACATAATCACAAGGTGTGCTTTCTCCGTAAAGCCTTTTTGAAATCAGACACTGTGGCAGGATTAACAAGAAGTGTATCTTTAAAATGGTGTATAATACTTGTATGTTTGAAGAATTATAATTATGAGATTTCTGTTGTTTGAATTTGGCGCCCTGAAATTTCACTGGCTGTTGGCGAGGCGTCCCACATATCCCAGAGAGGTTAATCAGCTTCTTGATATGCCACACCTGTCAAGTGGATGGATTATCTTGTCAAAGGACACATGCTCACTAACAAGGATGTAAACAAATTTGTGCACAAAATTGGAGAGAAATAAGCTTTTTGTGCATATGGAACATTTCTGGGATTTTTTATTTCAGCTCATGAAACCAACTTGTACATGTTGCGTTTATATTTTTGTTCAGTATAATAATCAACATATCGAACTAAACTTGGAGTCACACAATGATATGGTGTGTGGTTCTCCCACTACAATTCAGAAAACCATACAGTTTATTAGTCTACAGATTAAATAACTTATGATGAACTTCACAGGGGGCTCTTGATGCTCCTTTCCAATAAATATTGACGGTCTTATTCTGGTGACATGAGGATCGATGCTTGACTGCCATTTGACAAATAACAATTATCCATAATAATCTCATCATATAGACTAGCCTACATCTGCGAGCTGTTGGCTACAGAGACCAGAGTAGGCACATTTGCTATTTAAGGCAACAGTTTGTGATAAAACTATCGGTAGAGTTTAAAATGCAATGGAAACATATTAACTTTACATTTTTATTCAGTACATGAAAAGTAGATTTTGTGTGCACTACGTCATTACACACTCACTTTTATCTGCAATAAATCCATTTATTGGAAACACACCACTGGTGAGAGAATGCACACATTTTCTTTATGCAAATTCTACAATATCTGCATGAAAATCTGTTGCCAACTGGATGGAAACCTAGCTAGTGAGAAATAAATATTATGCTGAACATTAATACCTTGTCTTCCCTCATCGTTAGTGAAGAGGCCAGGATCACTGCTGCATATGCTGCTAGTTTCACTGCAAACAGAGGAAGAAGAATATAATTGTCAGTATGCATTTCATGTTAACTTCTTAGCAGTCTTTTTGTAGTGATAATACTGATGTGTAACAAGAAAAATAAATATGTTGAGATGGATCATTTTAAAATGGGTGCATTTTAGGGTCAAAGAAGGTTGTGCCTTTGAAAATAGAACAATGTGAAGCAAAAACGTGCAAGCGCACTCCAAAAATGTTAACATGCAACATTCAATAACAAAATAATGAATCAGTCCCGAGCTAGAGGTCAATATAAATATAAAATGACACAAAAAGAGGAGGGGCGCTCTCCCCACTGGTTGCCATCCCCAACACAAAGGCATGGGGAAGGACTCTGGTCGAAGCCACTGAGTGACATGCACAATCTAATTGAATATCCTCCGCTGTCAGCTCCAATCTAATCTGTGCTGCGTTCTGGAGGATGACAGGAGTGCGGCAGATTCCCCTGCCTTCTCAGTCTGTGAGCAGGACCCGCGGACGTGCCTCCACACAACAACTGGCCAGCATCTGCTCTGAAGGCTGGTCCAGCCCAGGCTGCTCCATGGCTGGCCCTCTCCATGCCTCCAGGCGTCCCCGTGTCACCCCTCCACCCCCCTCTGCCCTGGCCCATACCCCACCCTGGGCCTCTCTGCCTCTGTCACACCTCTGCCACTTTGGGCTGGGAGCTAAATAGACCCGCCAAGGTCACACAGGAGTCAGGACTATTTGTTTAACACAAAAAAATATTAAAACAAAATATTGTCTTGATGAAGTGGACATTGGTGGAGTAAATTTTAGAACTGTGTTCTGTGAATTTTAAGAATGAATATGTGTGTACATATTTCGCTTTTTTGTTGTGTATCACTTTTTTAGATTATTACATTCAAACTGCCATGGATGGTCACTGATTGTGTCTTAAATTCTCTCACAGCCAAGTAGAAACTGTAACACAAACATCCATGCTCAGTCCTTTGAGGCCATTTGTCCACTGGGTCAGAGGAAGTCTGAGGGTCTTGTTTGCATTGCATTTTGCTTTGTGGTGATCAGCGTTGACCTTGGTGACGAGGGAGAGAGACCGGCGGGGTCAGATACACGCTGATATGGTTCTTTGCCATATTGCACAGGCGTGGCGGTGACGGCAGGCTCAGACTAGGCTGCTGCCAGATGGTCCAGCACCATCTCCCTTCACACACCCAAGAAGCAGATGTGAGAGGGACCAGGCCTCTCCTGGGAATGTGGAAGACGTCTGGCCTAGCCAAGAACTCCAGGATCATCCCTCCCTCCCCACCCCCTTCCCCAGACCCTGGTTCCCCAGGCCTCTACTCAGCTGTCCTCCACCTCTGGACACACGGCTGAGCATCTGGAGCAGGGCTCTCTGTTCGACAGCAGTAGAGGGCATATCTCCTCACCATGCATCCTCCTGGCTATAGGCAGCAGCCCCTATAATAAACACTAATAGCCCTTTCAGGACGATTGTTACTCATCCTATAGCCCTTTCAGTTATTTGTCTCTGTCTCGCTATTATATACAGTGCATTCGGAAAATATTCAGAACCCTTTCCTTTTTCCACATTTTGTTAAGGTACAGCCTTATTCTAAAATGTTATTTTTTAAATTCCCCTTTATTCCCCTCATCAATCATAATGACAGAGCGAAAACAGGCTAATTTATTAAAAATAAAAATACCTTATTTACATAAGTATTCAGATCCTTTTCTATGAGACTTGCTATGAAAGTTGAGCACAGAATTGTTTCCATTGATCATCAATGAGATGTTTTTACAACCATGGACAGTGCCTGTCAGAGCAAAAACCAAGCCATGAGATCAAAGGAATTGTCCATAGAGCTCCGAGACAGGATTGTGTTGAGGCACAGATCTGGGGAAGGGTAACAAAACATTTCTGCAGCATTGAAGGTCCCCAAGAACACAGTGGCCTCCATCAGTCTTAAATGAAAGAAGTTTGGAACCACCAAGAGTCTTCCTAGAGCTGGCCACCCGGCCAAACTGAGCAATCGGGGGAGAGGGGCCATGATCAGGAAGGTGACCAAGAACCCGATGGTAACTCTGACAGCTCCAGAGTTCCTCTGTGGAGATGGGTGCAGCTGTAGAACCTTTTGAGGATCTGAGGACCCATGCCAAATCTTTTCAGTCTCCTTAGGGGGAATAGGTTTTGTAGTGCCCGCTTCACGAATGTCTTGGTGTGCTTGGCCCATGTTAGTTTGTTGGTGATGTTTGTTGTCCTGGCATCACACAAGCGTCACGTCCTTTGGCACTATCCCTACGATGAATCATGTTGGTGGCAGCATCATGCTGTGGGGATGTTTTTCAGCGGCAGGGACTGGGAGACTAGTCAGGATCAAGGGAAAGATGAACGGAGCAAAGTACAGAGAGATACTTGATGAAAACCTGCTCCAGAGCGCTCAGGACCTCAGACTGGGGCAAATGTTTACCTTCCAACAGGACAACGACCCTAAGCACACAGCCAAGACAACGCAGGAGTGGCTTCGGGACAAGTCTCTGAATATCCTTGAGTTGACTAGCCAGACCCCGGACTTGACCCAGATCAAACATCTCTGGAGAGACCTGAATATAGCTGTGCAGCAACGCTCCCCATCCAACCTGACAGAGCTTGAGATGAACTGCAGAGGAGAATAGAAGAAACCCCAAATACAGGTGTGCCAAGCTGCTTCAACAAGTGCTTCAACAAAGTACTGAGTAAAGGGTCTGAATAATTATGTAAATGTGATATTTCAGTTTTTATATTTTAATAAATTAAGCAAAAATGTCAACTTTTTTCTTTGAGGGGGAAAAAACTATTCAATCCATTTTAGAATAAGGCTGTACCGTAACAAAATGTGGAGAAAAAGTCAAGGGGTCTGAATACTTTCCAAATGGTCTTAAGGAGAATATTTTGAGTACAGGTTACACATGTACAATAATTATCTTTCTCTATAATAGAGGAACATTTAGAAATATGCACCCTTATCAAAAACAAGTTATGGCTCACAGATGCCAGCGGTACAACAGTTTCTTCCATTTCTGCATTTAAAAAATGTGTTTGCTTCCTATAGGGGGATTTGGAGCAAAGTTTGAAAAAGATCACAGGTATAAACAATTAATCAGAGCCACACATTAACTATTTATCCGTATTAAAGGTGTAATGTGATGTCGCTGGGAGCAGCCCTGAGCCAATGTGAAACCGTTTCCATTAAGTACTGCCTAATTAATTCCATGAATAATTGAGGCTGCCATTTTTCTTGGGACCAGTAGAAACACCTCTCTCTTTCATCTCCTCCCATGACCTTTGTCAGGAAAAGTTGACAGACCTTTTAGTCAAACTTAGCCTGTTTCAAATGCACTTGCGAGAACAAGGATCATTCCTGTGTTAGTATCAATTACAGGTAAAGCTCATCAAAACACTTGCCTGATGACTCAAACTTGTTTTCTTCCACTGCTCAGTCTGAGATTGCCATCATTGAAGTTGTTTGTGGTGACGTCAAAATAAAGGGTGTTGTACAAAACAAAGTCATCAGCGATTGGATCATCTCTAACCATTCAGAGTATCAAAGCCAATTTCTAAATGCAGCTTTACCCACATGTGTTCTGACTCTGGCCCAACCCATCAGTTTATGGGACTAATCAGAATGGTTAGAATGTTTGCGTTCTAGAAATCGTTGGATAGGTACTCAATTCTAGACTCATTTGCGGACAAGAAACTAACGTCCGTGGGTCTGGTGTAGCGTTTGGCCAGACCAAGGAGTTTGGGTAGCCAAGCAATCAAAACACACGCCTCCCATTTCTTCTTCCCAGAGAAATACTATCACGTACTTTGCATCAGGCTCCATATCACTAAATAAGCCTCCACACTGATGTTCCCTTCAACCATGGTGGCACTCAATTAAGACAAGGACAGTTACGTGTTCTAACACACGACAACTGCATTCCAGAGTGGAATAAAAGCTCCCTTCTGACAAACCTCAGTCATTTCTGGTTGAACTAATCAGTTCCCCACACGGCCCCATTGTCTGCAGACAAGCCAGTGAGGTGAAGCAAAAACACAGTATCCAGATTAGGACTAATCATTAGGATATAATCCCTGGCTCCTGGGAGAGGCAGACCAGTTTGCGCAGAGATTACCGGTCGGCCGCCATTTATTGAGCCTGGGCTAATTCAGCAGAGGGGGGGACAGAGACAGAGGGGGGCAAAGCGCAGATAACAATGGCTCCGTTGGCTCTTCAAACAAGCCGCCCCAATCCAAATCCATGCCCTCTTCCATGGGCGTCTGGAATATAAGGTTATCCCACTCTCCCTGAGCTCCTGTAATTGGATTAGTCTCAGAGATTTATGAAAATGAACTTCAGCAAATGGAATACAGCTCTAAACCAAAACTCTTCGTAGAGTATTCAAAAAATCCAAATTAGAAAGTGAATGTGTGGAGTTTGACAAACGCACGCACAATGGTTTGTGCTTTCCGGTGGAAATGTTGAACACACCACCAACAGTACCAACACCACAGCTGTAGACAAAGGCCGTGTCCCTGTTTGCCTCCACCCACAGGTGAGGCCTGCTCTCTGGGCCAGACGGGGTACCAGGTGGCCATCCTGCCAGCAGGCCAACGCTGCTCTAATCAAGGATGTGGAGCCCAGCTGGAGTTGCCAACATCTGCTCCCAATGCACTTGGGCAGCTAAAGGCAGGCTATGGTCTGTGCATATACTGCATGAGCTGTGACCTTAAGGCAAAGGACATTTAAGAGATCAAACACAGAATATGAAGAGATTAATGGAACGAACAGAGAGAGACTACTGAAACCTAAAAGGGTTCAAATACATTTTAAGAAGTAACTGAAGTCTAAAACATCAGATGGATGGAGCATAGCTTTTCCTGGTGTCTAAATATGGCTGTTGTACCACTGTCAACCCCCCATCACTTGCTACCATTTTCCCATTTCCTTGGACTCCAGCAGGACTTAACCCAGAGATTGTTTAGTCCTCAGTACAGAGCGGCAGTCTACTGAGCAGCAATCAGCAGCCTTCTGTTGTGTAAGTGAGAAATGATTGACAGCGTGCCACGGTGTTCCCATTTATTTCTTCTCCCGAGCTGTTTTCTGTCAGAACGGCTATTGATTTTTCCATAAAGTAAGAAAACAAGTACCGTTGAGGGGCCAGGGAGGTCAGGACAAATTAAACCAGAAGATGTAAAGCCCTCTGTCTCCCTATTATTGGTTACCACAGACTTCTTCTCCATGTTTTCTATATGGGCCAACAGATAATGAGATCATCAAGGGGAACACCCAGTGGAGGCAGGTGTCTAGCAGTGGGAGGGACATTGGGGAGAAGAGACCAACCAGCTTTACACACAGGCAGCACTATGCACTTCTTTGGGACGTCTATGCAACCAGCCTATTCCTCCACGGTCCAAGTTTCTATTTTCTTACTAGTGTAGTATACAGACACTGATGATTTCCACTCTGTTGAGGATAGCAGAGGTTAGGTTAGATTATTCACTGTGTATTTTTATGTCAAACTGGCTCAGCCCTAAAGTGTCCAGGCAGGACTGAATAGGCCTATTTAGTAAACCCATTATTGTAATTAATATGACAGCATGGTAATTGATTGGTTCCAATGTCACTTATAGGCAGTCACAGTAGTATATCTAATTTAGATTTTTTTTTTTTTTTTTTATGCACACATTGGAATGCACTCAGTTGAACTCAGGACAGACATAGCTTCAAATATTAAGAATAATATAGACATTTATTTTGAAACAAATCAATACTTCACCAAGCGACTTTTTTACTTGTGACAATTTCTCCCAGCAAAGTAATGAGCTGAGTGATGCCTTGCGGCCACAGTATCAGCGATCCCTCCCCACTTATCACCTCAGAGAGAGAGCAGATGAGCAGGAGAAGGGAATATCATTCATTTTTTATGTCAATGAAATACTTGAAGGTGCAGAAGCATCAATGTGATGCACTTTTTTGTTTTAGATGGGGCCACATTGAATATTGACAACTAGATGTAGACAGGCAGTATAGATCATTTTAAATGCCGCTGTGTTTAATTGCCTCTGTCAGATAGTAGTTATGCCCATGACTTTTATATTACGGGCCAAACTGCCTCAGTAACTTCACCACCCAAAGGGTAAATGGAACGTGATATTTAGGGGTGATTTGTAGTTTGACTAGGTCTGTGTCAACAAAGGCCAGCAATAACATATTTTACAATTGTAGGCTATATTGTAAATATTGCAAAGGTTGCAAATATTATGTAATATTTAGGAAATGCCAAATGAAAACATTTTTTTTTTTAAATCACTATCCTAAAATATTATATCCTTTTAGATGTTATATTATTGTCCTGCCAAACTTGATATTTTCTCACACAAAAATCAAATTGATGTTTAGAACATTACCCTTCAGACATATTCTCATCAGAAGCCTCTCGTTGCTCCTTGGCCTCCAGGACCAATGGGATCTTATCCTTCCAGCACTCCTCTGCCCTGAGGCCCACTCCATCAGCCTCCCTGTCCACTCCCACCCAGCCTCCAGCGCCCTTCTTCAGCCTGGACAGACGCTGCTTTTTGGACAACCTGTGGTTTCCGCCCCGCTCGCCATCCACCCCTGACACCGTCAACTTCTGCTGCAGGCTGACCGTCACATCAGAGGTCATGCGTTTGACCTTCCGCCTCCTCCTGAGTGGCCGTCCCGGGGTGTTCTCTGTGAAGGAGTCTGACTCAGGCCAGGAGTGCTGCTTGGTCTTGATGGCGTAGCTGTTGCTGGAGCAGGAGGGCCAGCGCTTGGCCATTACCATGTCGTCTGAGTCGCTGTAGTTGGCGGCGGAGGGGGCCGGGGCAGCATTCTCCCGGCAGTCCTTGGCTGCTTCGTCCAGGCTGGACTCGGAGGCCTCACTGAGGCAACGGCTGTGCTCCAAGGGGTGGAGAGAGGAGTCACAACGGCGTTTACGTCCCCGGCGCCGTCGGATCTGCCTGCGCTGTTGCAGAGGACTCAGAACCATCTCCTCCCAGAGCTCCTCTAGCTTGGTCTGCTCGGAGGTCTGCTCCAGGGCTGACACCAGGTCGTGCACCAGCTCATCCATCATGCTGCTGGGGGACAGGGGGAGAGGAATACTGGTGAGCTGGAGCAGTACATGTGTGATTGGCACATGAATAGAATGAGTATAGTGTAAGTTGTCACTAGCTTATAAGAGGACAGTGTATGATGCTGCTGCTGCCAACTACAACACTCAGAATCCTCCGAGAAGCTACTGTTAAAGCATAATGCACATGACTATGAAGATGTTTTGTTCAACTAATTGAACAACAATTGTGTTAGTCTTAATACAGCCTTCATAAAGCCTTCATAGGGCCAAGGTAGATGCTATACAACTTATTTATAGCATACTGTATAAAACAAACTTGCAGGTCAAGTATCACAAAGACATGTGCTTAGGTTTTCTATAAAATGCTTACTGATCGTTTAAAGTGGAACCTAGGATTTTTTTCAGTTTAAAAAAAAGTCATAACTATCATTTTCTCTTCTAGTGCAGTTTGTTTTCTGTACAGCGTTCCTCGGTCCACTACCCAGGCATAGTAACAGCAGTGACTACATAGCCTACAGAATGAATCTACTCACAACTCATTCCTTATTACAGCACTGCTACTACTGAAACACTTTTGAATAGAACATGAAGACAGAGTGAAAGAGATCATTTGATCATTAGGCTATAATCAGGACTGAATATGACCAATTGGACAGGGAAATTAAACTATTATGTAATATATAGTGTGTGTAGCCTTCAGCACTTCGGCAGACTCCAAATAACTAGAAAGTTCATATCGTTCATCAATTTGGATGGTTTCTTCTATCGTTCTAAAACTGACCATGATAATTCGATAACAATAGGCCTAGCGTGGGGAGCGAGATGTGCTAAGAAAACCACAAACAAAAACATTATCGTTGCGAAACCTTGATATCGCTTACAACGGTATCGTTACACAATTGTTGTTACTGCACTTAAAATGAGAACGCTGTTTGAGATTACATGCTCCGTTTCTCAATGAAATGATATCCTTATGTTATGTAACGATGCTGTTGTTTCCACTCACCAGTCGCAGTTCCTGCTTGTTTTGTTTTCACAGCTGTAAACATGAGACGTACTTCCGCCCCGCTGCCAAACGAATGAAGTAATTTCCGCCCCGCTGTCTTTTTTCGGTCTGTGCTCTCTTTATCAAGGCGGAGTATTGATAGCTGGTCGCGCTAAATGTGTCCTGTACAACTGCGGTGCTGCCCAGGGGTGATGAAATTCATACTTAAAAAAAAAACACTTTTATCCAAAACAGCCACCGATGTTTTCCTCATTTGTGTTGCTCAACTCGCTTCTGTCAATTGAATCTCAGAGGTCAGTATGTCTCCAGTTCAGCAACACAAATTAGGAAAACATCGGTGGCTGTATTCCTTAAAATTATGAATTTAAGCAAATCGCGGGAGGACCGCAGCTGTACAGTGCAGTCATACATTTTTTAAATGTACATTTTACAAGTATCGACTCATGTTGCTAGAAAATCGCGCGACTAGTTATCAATGCTAAACTCTGTCTCGATATAACGTATGCTTGGATATAACGGTTCTTGGATATGACGGATCCTCGGATCCTATCTGGGATCCTTGGAGCGTTTCTATCCCATTGAAGTTTACATTTTAAACGATAAGGTTCCAAGGATCCCACAACCCAGATAGGATCTTTATCCCACCCATAAAAAAAGCTACCTTAGTTGAGCTCTCTGCACTGTGCTTAAAGGGGCAGTGCAGTTAAAAACGTGATCTTTCACATTAAGAGGTCTAAATAACACTGAAATTGTGAACATGGTGATAATGCCCTTTTTGTGTAGGAGCTGTTTGAAAAAAAATGCCTGGAATTTCAGGCTGTTCAGGTGGGATGGAACTTTTATCCACATCATGGTGTCACAAAGTGATCTGATTATAATAGACCAATGACTGTTCATCTGGGTAAGGGGGTTGGCTCTTAACCATCCTAACAGCCATTCAGAAGATATGTCAATATCTTCAAATTTGCTTCTGAACACCCACACAATCAGACTGAGAATTTCAAGGGCCAATGGAGGCTCAGGGAAATAAATGATAACAAATATATTTTTGAGTTAGTTTCATTAAATACAGACACACACAGAGATTTATTAGACATACCATGATGACTTAAAAAATGTATTACAAAGACTGCATGGGGGCTTGAAGCACATAGGCTACCAGAGTCTAGTTATATATAGACATATACATAGACATATAACAAGGGAATATAATTAATATCTTTATTTTGTATTTTTTTTTAAAGGAAACTTCCCATAGGGAAATATAACAGTACATCATGTAAGGTCAACTGTTTTCTTGACCAGGCAAGCAATAGATGGGCCTATAATACAGCTAGTATGAAAACAGTATTCCTAGTGGTTTGCAGAATAGTTCCCTCAAAGTGACATTGTTCCTTGTGTGTTGAGAAAGACCCATTCTAAATGTATTAGATAAGTTCATACTTTTTTAAACAATATAAATAAGTGTTTTTAGACAATGTCTGACAAGTGCCAATAATGGAAGTTTTCATCAAAGCGAACGTGTGGCTGAATGAAAAGTCATTTACCACTCCTTTCAACTCTCAAATGAAGCCAGGCTAAGTAAAATAAAACATTTCATTTTCTGAGAAAATTAGCACAAAAGCCATTTAATCTCTCTCATCTTACTCTTAATAACTGCACATTTCCCCTTGGGCCCATGGGAAAGGGCCTCTCTGTGCCGCTGCCACCTTATCGGTCCTCTCCATATGTCAGCATGCTGAGCGGCTCCCTCAGTACCCAGCCCCCGGCCTCCTCTCACCGGGCCTGTGGGAGAGCTGGGCTCCAGGGCCCGCCATTGTTCTGGCCTGGGAGGCAGTCCGGGGAGAGGCCTGAAAGCCGGAGAGGGGAATAAAAAAAACTCAGCCACTGCTTCATTAAATGCCAGCCTTTCACAAGCAAACATATCAGAAACAACCCCCTTTCAGAGGCGGTAATTAGCAATTTGGAAACCTTGCCCCCTCAGGATATACAGTTTCAATTTAGTCGGCAGGACAGCTTTAGATTCTAAGGCACTTAATATTCATTGTTTCTCCCATCTTCCCAATTTCTCAACGTACATTGTCTAGCCTTTCACTGGTGATAAAGTTTTTTTTAATCTGTCATGTAATTCTTCTTTTCAATGAGCCTTCTGCAAGAGAATAAAACTTTTCTAGATCATTTTCAAAGGGATTTGTCAAGAATGTGTGGGATATGATAGCAAAGTGCTTTTCAAGAAGCGCCAAGCCGGAAATCCTGTAGAGTTGTGCATGCTTGATTAAGTTGAGAAGTAAATAGTCTGTTAAGAAAACTTGGGGCAACTCTGCCACAGAGGAGACTCTCCCCTCCACAGGAAAGGGCATTTGGGTCTTTGAATGTCAGGCCAACAAAAGCCTGAACAGACATGCAAGAAACTTGCATCACATGTTAAATATGACTGCGATGACCAATGGAGATTGTCTTCAGACAGCTATTGTAGCACGACCTAGGCATCCTTATGCTGTAGCACTTGCTGTTGCACCCGGCATGCACAGCTCTACAGGATGTCCGGCTTTGCACTTCTCGAAAAGCACTTTGCTATCATATCCCACACATTCTTGACAAATCCCTTTGAAAATGATTTGTAAACAGTACAGCTGAAATGATTACCATTACTTTTTGGACCATTGTTTGGTGGTGCTATAATACTTATTTTGCTGCCTGGATGAGAGGGGAAATGTTTAATAACCCAAGCCACACGCTTTACCTCAGGGGGCAAGAATAACACTTATCAGGGCCTCTCCGGATCCTTTGTTTCTTACTGCAACCCATTCCATTCATTTGCATTCTGCTTTGTCTAATAAAAATAATTGATTTTTGCCTCTTTCACATAAATGAAAAAGGAATGTGATTAAGAATTTTGTCCCCTCCCCCCCCAAAAGAAATCTAAATTCCAAGATCTCATCAAAAATGGGAAAAATACATAACTCATTAAAGCCAAAAAGAAATAAGCTTAAATTGTAAAAAGAGGGACAGGGAATGAAATAATGAATGGAGTCCGAGTGAGCTATCTTTCCCAGGCAGAGCGTCACTAGGGAAGCAAACTCCCAGCCAGCAGAAATGAGCTACCTATCTGTGAAAAGAGTGACTGCTCCATCCTATTTGATTTGGCTTCCCTATCATCTCTTAAGAAGATGTCAGCCTTGCTTCGTCTATTGCTCTGAGCCTTTATCAACCCATAGACGCTCCGCTGCAAAAGGGGGAGCCTCATTTCAATGCCTTTCAAGGAGCAACACTAAAGAATAAGTGTTATGTGATAAAAAGAGGGTTGTTAAATAGATCTGTCTATTTGTATGGTAATAATGATCGCTTAAGGACCTGGGGCTCCGTGACTTGTAGAACAAGGAAACAAATCTGTATTCAGGTGTTGGGTTAACATGGCTCTCAAAACGACCTTGTGAAACTTTTACACAGTAACAAATGAGTTGCATGCTACGTTTTTTTCATTATTTCCTCTACAGCTTGGTATTGGAGCATCCTGTGGCCGCTCAACACAACTCACTGATTTGTTATAAAATGGGGCCCTTGATACCAATGTTTCCCACAACCATATCATTGTTTGTTTTGGTCACATTCGGGGCTTGAAGGTTCCTGATTTCATTGACAAGGTCAGAACCATTTTCAATGAAAGAAATACATCCTGATGTTTCCCATTCCTTCAAAATAAAGGACACATTGTTGATCGTTATTGTTGATCCAGTCACTGCTAGCTACAACAACCACTGTAAGACAAGAAACACCAACATAAACAAACATGACAAAAGCCAAAACACATCTCTCATTAGGATTCAAAGGATTGTTTTTCTGGCCCCACATGATTAACAACACAGACCTCAGGAGCATTGTTTTTGTTGTCAAGGAAATGAAACAGTGGCGAGTGTGTTTGTCGTGTCTCTGTACCTGGAGACCTTATTGTGGCACATTGTTCCAGTTGTGTTGTTTCCTACAGTTAGTGATGTCAGCTTGTCCCAAATGAAGGCAGGGTTGACATGTCAATTTGTCAGAGGGGCGGGCCAGGGTTCACCGCAGTCATTTGATCCTTTATCTCCCATTTTGATATCTCAGTCTTGTGTCAGTACAAACAACAACAGTCTGCCAGAGAGAGGCTGATGAACATGATTGATTCTTCAGACAGACCAGGGGATGAGTAGGGACCCTCCACAGATACAACAATGACATGAGCACTTGATGGAAAAGCTCCCCTCTATCCTCAGAGTAGCTGGAGTGAGTCAGCGAGTACTCTTTGTTGCCTACCCCCAATAGAAATGACATAATAAATAGAAATACACAATAAAGTTCAAGTCCATTTATTCAAATATCAATACACCTAGTGACATTCTTCACTGAAAAGCAACGGGTTCTCTATTTATTCTGTGTGGCCCTTACATGTCTCCAAAGAGTGAATTGGTAATGGGCTGGAGGTAAAATAACTAATTTCTCCATTAGCAGCCCCTGGTTGACCTGTGAGTATTCACAGCAGGCAGTCATGTTGGCCAACTCAGCTCTGCACCCCATGCCTGGCTCCATTATGGCCTTCCCCAGCCTGGTCACCCGCTTCCATTTATCTGGTGGGATAACTATAGAAATCTGTCAGGAGGCAGGGGGAGGTTTTTTCGCTCTGCTCCAGCCGAGCTGGCAGATTGAGAGCCTCCCGTAATGCACAAGTCTGTTTTTATTATTCTTGCTGGGGGAACACTATTTCATCAAGCGCATGATTCCACAGAAGAGAGGAGATAGCCCCAGCCGGCTATATTTCTTCCAATCAAACATTCCAAGGGGAAAAAATGAGTGGGTGCCATCAAATCACAGAATAATGCTGCCAGATTTTATGTAAAAAAGAAGGACTGATGGACAAATACAGGAAGGCAAGACAAGTTAAATGATGTGTGTTCAGGAGCTGAGATTGGAAAACTGACAGAGAAAAGCAGCCTCTTTGCTGGAATATAAATAGTTGTGCGCTGTAAAAAGGCTTTTATCTGGAGTGAATATGGGACGTAATACAAAGGTCAGGGTTAAGTCATTTTCTACGGCAAGTTAAGCGAATAATGAAGGCGAGCCCGCCTGGAGAAGGAGCAGTGCTACTGCCAGTTTGTCTTCATTTATTATGCCAAATCTCATGATTTTGGCGTTGCCACGGTGGGTGCTCTGGCGCGCACCAGTGGACGACATATCGCTTAATTTACACAAGGTAATGAAAGCAGGGAATGGGAGGACAAAACAATTTACCTGCTGACACAGGAAGAAGTGATTTGCGAACATAGGGGTGAACGGAAGAGCAGGCAGAGGGCCAAGGCAGAGGGGTGGAAGAGAAAGGGAGAGAGGGAGGGGGTGAGGAGGAGAGAGAGAGGCGTAGAGGGATGAAAGAGAGGGGGGGGACAAAGAAAAAACAATAGAATGGGGTTTGGGAGGATAAAGGAGATAGTTGGGTGTTAATAGTTGGAAAGAGAGAGAGAGAGATGGAAGAGGGTGTTGGTGGGGGGCTGGGCTCTTTTGATCACACCACTATTCTGATCACAGGCATGATGATGGCTCTGGTAACTCCAGTTTAAACACACACACACACACACACACACACACACACACACACACACACACACACACACACACACACACACACACACACACACACACACACACACACACACACACACACACACAGCTTCAAACCTGATAGAGAGTCTGTTCTGAAAAGGCCCTTGTTTTACTCCTTCCCAATTTGAATCATTTCAACTACGCCACTCCAGTGGAGGGGGTGGGGAGGGTAACAATAATCACACTGGCAATACAACAGGTATTTCTACCCACAGACATCATACGTTTTTAAGACTGCTATCTCAAGCTACCCTGTTTGACAACCACATTACGGTAGTTTAACACAATCACGTTATGTAAAGTTTGCCGCACACATTTTGCATCTTGTGTGAATGTTGGCACAGATTGACATGTGTTCCCTATAAAATGAGCTGTTTACTTACAGAGGAGCTGAAACCTTCAGACTTGCGCTGATGTTTCGTAACATTCTCCTATAGAGTTTACAGACATACACTAAGCGTCCTAGAATTGCCAGATGGATGGCGACAAAGATCAAAATTGAATGAATTGCGACCATTCAGCTGATGTTCGTCCACTTGAGCAGATAAGAGTCTGACTTGTGACAATGATTGAGGAGAAGCCCTGTAATTTTCCAATCACTACCATTCAGGCCAGGCCACTCTTTAGGGCCGTAAGATCAGATGAGATTCAGCATTTGCTTTTGTAAGAAACTACAGTCTATTTTCCTGCACACTGTAACAAAAACAATCAGACAGAGAATCAGGCTTTTTTAGTCTCCCTGGAGTGGGACTATAGGGAGGGGAGGAGAAGAGGAGAAGGAGGGGTGAGAGATAGAGAGGCGTCTGAGTCTCGTCCCACTGGCCGCCCACAGTGGGTGGTTGTGGTGATGATAAACGGAGTGGCGGCACAGCACTGAGGCTCTGCTGGCACGGCGCGCTGCAGGACCAGACACTGAGAGGAAGTGTCACTCTCCACAGGCCTGCTGGGTCAACCTGGAGTCTGCTGTGTCCTGCTGTTTGAGTCTTCACAACAAATCAAACACCATAACACCACCTCCCTGAACACAGCTGGAGGCCCTCCGCTGTCTGGAAGAATGTGCTAACAAACTCTGGTGCTCATCCAGAATGAATTGAGCAGCACAGCACTGCTCAATGAATATCTGAATGAAACATAACCATTCAACTGCTTACAGCTGGGAGCCCTGTTCTCCCTGGGAGGGTAACTGATCTTTGGGCCCTGGGCCTGAGGGTGCTCCTCCCACAGGCTCCCCTCTCCTCCACCCTCCCCTGCCCTGGCCCCCTCCGTAGGCTCTCCTCTCTTCCACCCTACCCTGCCCTGGCCCCCTCCGTAGGCTCTCCTCTCTTCCACCCTCCTCTACTCTGGCCTCATCCACAGGCCCTCCTCTCCTCCACCCTCCCTTGCCCCCCTCTGTAGGCTCTCCTCTTCTCCACCCTCCCCTCCCCTGGGTCCCTCCGTGGCTCTCCTCCAGGCTCTCCTCCACCCTCCCCTCCCCTGGCCCACTCCGTAGGCTCTCCTCCACCCTCCCCTCCCCCTGGCCCCCTCCGTAGGCTCTCCTCCACCCTCCCTTGCCCCCTCTGTAGGCTCTCCTCTCCTCCACCTTCCCCTCCCCTGGGTCCCCTCCGTAGGTTCTCCTCTCCTCCACCTTCCCCTCCCCTGGGCACCCTCCGTAGGCTCTCCTCTCCTCCACCTTCCCCTCCCCTGGGTCCCTTCGTAGGTTCTCCTCTCCTCCACCTTCCCCTCCGTAGGCTCTCCTCTCCTCCACCTTCCCCTCCCCTGAGTCCCCTCCGTAGGCTCTCCTCTCCTCCACCTTCCCCTCCGTCCCCTCCGTAGGCGCTCCTCTCCTCCACCTTCCCCTCCCCTGAGTCCCCTCCGTAGGCTCTCCTCTCCTCCACCTTCCCCTCCCTCCGAGGCTCTCCTCTCCTCCACCTTCCCCTCCCCTGGGTCCCCTCCGTAGGCTCTCCTCCCCTCCCCTCCACCTTCCTCCCCCCTCCCCTCCCCTCTGGGCCCTCCTCTCCTCCACCTTCCCCTCCGTGGGTCCCCTCCGTCCTCTCCTCCACCTTCCCCTCCCCTGGGTCCCCTCCGTAGGCTCTCCTCTCCTCCACCTTCCCCTCCCCTGGGTCCCCTCCGTAGGCTCTCCTCTCCTCCACCCTCCCCTCCCCTGGGTCCCCTCCGTAGGCTCTCCTCTCCTCCACCTTCCCCTCCCCTGGGTCCCCTCCGTAGGCTCTCCTCCCTCCACCTCCTCCTGGGTCACCCTCCTCCCCTGGGTCCCCTCCGTAGGCTCTCCTCTCCTCCACCCTCCCCTCCCCTGGGTCCCCTCCGTAGGCTCTCCACTCTCCTCCACCTGGCCCTCCCCTGGGCACCCTCCCCTGGGTCCCCTCCGGCTCTCCTCCACCCCCCTTGGGTCCCCTCTGTAGGCTCTCCTCTCCTCTCCCCTCCACCCCTCCCCTCCCCTGGGTCCCCTCCGTAGGCTCTCCTCTCCTCTCCTCCACCTGGCCCTCCCCTGGGTCCCTCCGTAGGCTCTCCTCCACCCTCCCCTTGCCCCCTCTGTAGGCTCTCCTCCTCCACCTCTCCCCCTCCCCTCCGTACCCTCCCTCCCCTTCCCTCCCCTGGGTCCCCTCCGTAGGCTCTCCTCTCCTCCACCCTCCTCTCCCCTGGGTCCCCTCCCCCTCCGTAGGCTCTCCTCTCCTCCACCCTCCCCTCCCCTGGGTCCCCTCCGTAGGCTCTCCTCTCCTCCACCTTCCCCTCCCCTGGGTCCCCTCCTCCTCTCCTCCACCTTCCCCTCCCCTGGGTCCCCTCCGGGCTCTCCTCTCCTCCACCCTCCCCTCCCCTGGGTCCCCTCCGTAGGCTCTCCTCTCCTCCACCCTCCCCTCCCCTGGGTCCCCTCCGTAGGCTCTCCTCTCCTCCACCCTCCCCTCCCCTGGGTCCCCTCCGTAGGCTCTCCTCTCCCACCCACCCTCCCCTGGGTCCCCTCCGTAGGCTCTCCTCCACCTTCCCCTCCCCTGGGTCCCTCCGTAGGCTCTCCTCTCCTCCACCTTCCCCCTCCCCTGGGTCCCCTCTGGGTCCCCTCCGTAGGCTCTCCTCTCCTCCACCCTCCCCTCCCCTGGGTCCCCTCCGTAGGCTCTCCTCTCTCTCCCCTCCCCCCTCCCCCCCTCCCCTGGGTCCCCTCCGTAGGCTCTCCTCTCCTCCACCCTCCCCTCCCCTGGGTCCCCTCCGTCCCCTGGGTCTCTCCTCTCCTCCACCTTCCCCTCCCCTGGGTCCCCCTCCGTAGGCTCTCCTCTCCTCCACCTGCCCCTCCCCCGTGGGTCCCCTCCGTAGGCTCTCCTCTCCTCCACCTTCCCCTCCCCTGGGTCCCCTCCGTAGGCTCTCCTCTCCTCCACCTTCCCCTCCCCTGGGTCCCCTCCGTGAGCTCTCCTCTCCTGCACCTTCCCCTCCCCTGGGTCCCCTCCGTAGGCTCTCCTCTCCTCCACCTTCCCCTCCCCTGGGTCCCCTCCGTCCACCCTCTCCTCTCCTCCACCTTCCCCTCCCCTGGGTCCCCTCCGTAGGCTCTCCTCCTCCACCTGGCCTCCCCTCCACCCTCCCCTCCCCCCCTGGGTCCCCTCCGTAGGCTCTCCTCTCCTCCACCCTCCCCTCCCCTGGGTCCCCTCCGTAGGCTCTCCTCTCCTCCACCTGGCCCTCCCCTGGGCACCCTCCGTAGGCTCTCCTCCACCCTCCCTTGCCCCCCTCTGTAGGCTCTCCTCTCCTCTCCTCCACCCTCCCCCCCCTGGGTCCCCTCCTCCAGGCTCTCCTCTCCCCTCCACCTGGCCCTCCCTCCCCTGGGCACCCTCCGTAGGCTCTCCTCCACCCTCCCTTGCCCCCTCTGTAGGCTCTCCTCCTCTCCTCTCCTCCCCTCCGTAGGCCTCCTCCCTCCACCCTCCCCCCCTGGGTCCCCTCCGTAGGCTCTCCTCTCCTCCACCCTCCTCTCCCCTGGGTCCCCTCCGTAGGCTCTCCTCTCCACCTCCACCTTCCCCTCCCTGGGTCCCCTCCCCTCCGTAGGCTCTCCTCTCCTCCACCTTCCCCTCCCCTGGGTCCCCTCCGTAGGCTCTCCTCTCCTCCACCTCCCTCCCCTCCCCTGGGTCCCCTCCGTAGGCTCTCCTCTCCTCCACCCTCCCCTCCCCTGGGTCCCCTCCTCCACCTCTCCTCCCCTCCTCCACCCTCCACCTCCCCTCCCTGGGTCCCCTCCGTAGGCTCTCCTCTCCTCCACCCTCCCCTGGGTCCCCTCCGTAGGCTCTCTCTCCTCCACCTCCCTCCCCTTCCCCTCCGTAGGCTCCCCCCCTCCCCTGGGTCCCCTCCGTCCCCTCCCCTCCCCTGGGTCCCCTCCGTCCTCTCCTCCACCTTCCCCTCCCCTGGGTCCCCTCTGGGGCTCTCCTCTCCTCCACCCTCCCTCCCCTGGGTCCCCTCCGTAGGCTCTCCTCTCCTCCACCCTCCCTCCCCTGGGTCCCCTCCGTAGGCTCTCCCTCTCCTCCACCCTCCCCTCCCCTGGGTCCCCTCCGTCCACCTCTCTCCCCTCTCCTCCACCTTCCCCTCCCCCTGGGTCCCCCTCCGTAGGCTCTCCTCTCCTCCACCTGCCCCTCCCCTGGGTCCCCTCCGTAGGCTCTCCTCTCCTCCACCTTCCCCCCCTCCCCTGGGTCTGGGTCCCCTCCGTAGGCTCTCCTCTCCTCCACCTTCCCCTCCCCTGGGTCCCCTCCGTAGGCTCTCCTCTCCTGCACCTTCCCCTCCCCTGGGTCCCCTCCGGGTCCCCTCTCCGGGCTCTCCTCTCCTCCACCTTCCCCTCCCCTGGGTCCCCTCCGTAGGCTCTCCTCTCCTCCACCCTCCCCTCCCCTGGGTCCCCTCCGTAGGCTCTCCTCTCCTCCACCCTCCCCTACCCTGGGTCCCCTCCGTAGGCTCTCCTCTCCTCCACCCTCCCCTACCCTGGGTCCCCCTCCGTAGGCTCTCCTCTCCTCCACCTGCCCCTCCCCTGGGTCCCCTCCGTAGGCTCTCCTCTCCTCCACCTTCCCCTCCCCTGGGTCCCCTCCGTAGGCTCTCCTCTCCTCCACCCTCCCCTCCCCTGGGTCCCCTCCGTAGGCTCTCCTCTCCTCCACCCTCCCCTACCCTGGGTCCCCTCCGTAGGCCCTCTCTCTCCTCTCTCCTCCACCCTCCCCTACCCTGGGTCCCCTCCGTAGGCTCTCCTCTCCTCCACCTGGCCCTCCCCTGGGTCCCCTCCGTAGGCTCTCCTCTCCTCCACCTGGCCCTCCCCTGGGTCCCCTCCGTAGGCTCTCCTCTCCTCCACCTGGCCCCCCCCTGGGTCCCCTCCGTAGGCTCTCCTCTCCTCCACCTTCCCCTCCCTGGGTCCCCTCCATAGGCTCTCCTCTCCTCCACCCTCCCCCCCCTGGGTCCCCTCCGTAGGCTCTCCTCTCCTCCACCCTCCCCTACCCTGGGTCCCCTCCATAGGCTCTCCTCTCCTTCACCTCCCCTACCCTGGGTCCCCTCCGTAGGCTCTCCTCTCCTCCACCTGGCCCTCCCCTGGGTGGGTCCCCTCCTTCACCCTCCCTACCCTGGGTCCCCTCCGTAGGCTCTCCTCTCCTTCACCCTCCCCTACCCTGGGTCCCCTCCGTAGGCTCTCCTCTCCTTCACCCTCCCCTACCCTGGGTCCCCTCCGTAGGCTCTCCTCTCCTTCACCCTCCCCTACCCTGGGTCCCCTCCGTAGGCTCTCCTCTCCTCCACCTGGCCCTCCCCTGGGTCCACTCCGTAGGCTCTCCTCTCCTCCACCTGGCCCTGGCCACGGCTCTCCTCCACTGGATTATTTCCTCTCACAATGAGAGGTGACAGTGAACAGCGGAACTCGTCAGTGTGAATAACACACAGTCACGCTCTGCGAAACCCTATCTGGCGGTGTGCACACACACACACATGTGAGTGTCACAGGGGGCTGGGGTGCCTGGTGCAGAGCAGCACAGCGGTAGGCAGGCTGTCAGCCCCACTCCGACCCCTCCATTACAGCTTAACCAGGGACAAATTGAGCGATTTGACGTGTTACTGTATATCGTTTGACTCACTTTGTTGTCTTACAATGAAGTAGTGCAATTATAGACTAGTGTTAAAAATGAAATACCTTCTACTGGATGGAAGGGTGTCATCAATACAAAAGTGCAGTGTCTCAGCTCTATACCAAGGGCATGCCAGTCATCTTTGGTTCAAACTTACCAGCAATAGTTAAGCTCACATTACTGTAAATTCCCATAGTTGCATGCTCTCAGTCTCCCTCTGTCCTTCTGTGACAGACAGCCAGGAGCTGCTATAAGACAACCACTGGTCTGGCTTAATGTAACAGCATTCTTCCTCCTCTTCTGAGGAGGAGTAGCGAGAAGGAGAGGAGGACCAATGCGCAGCGTGGTAAGTGTACATAACGTTTATTTTAAGACATAAACTGAACACTATGAAATACAAAAAAATTAACGTGACCATGAACAAAACCGAAACAGTACCGTGTGGCAACAAACACTCACACGGAAACAAACACCCACCACTCAAAAGTGAAACCCAGGCTACCTAAGTATGATTCTCAATCAGAGACAACTAACGACACCTGCCTCTGATTGAGAACCATACTAGGCTGAACTCAAAACCCCAACATAGAAAAACACACACAGACTGCCCACCCTAACTCACGCCCTGACCATACTAAATAAAGACAATGCAAAGGAAATAAAGGTCAGAACGTGACACTTAATTTAACCACTTTCCCTGTCCACTGTCACATCAGTAAACAGTATTACATAACTGCTAATGGGCTAATAGCGAGAGAAAGATAGTTAGTTAGTTAGTTAGTTAGTTAGTTAGTTAGTTAGTTAGTTAGTTAGGGAAATGGAGCTCAGGTTCATCCAAACATTTAATAATTTATCCAATCTGGAGCATACACCTCTTACTGGGCTAATTCTATAATTTAACTGGCCTGGATGAGTGGCCAATGCAGCCACTCTCTCTTACACTGTCACCACATAATTATGACTTATGCCAGCACAACCTAGCAACCTGAATGAAGTCAGCATGCAATAAATTGTAATGATCACTTAGACGATACGGACATTCACGCGGCTTCCACCACATTAACAGGAAAATATGGATGCCATCAAAGTCAGACCAGAGACCAGAGACAGGAGGAGAGATGAGATGTGGGAGACAAACAGGGGAGATGTGACAGAAGCCCTGTTTATACCTGTCGTTAACATGAGTCCTTTGTCCTGATCTTGACCTGATCTTGTCTGTTTCACAATCAGAGCACATTTCATCTTTTAATCGTCCACACTTGTCTAAAAAGGTGAGCACAATCACAATGTGGACAAGATTAGGACAAAGGCTGCATGTCAGAACCAGGTATAAACAGAACTATAGGGACAACTAGGCCAGCTGATACGGGGCAGATACATTTTCCTGCGTCTGTGGGATAGGTTTCTGTCTGTGGTCACTGCTCGGCCTGGTTGGGAAGTGACAGAGCTGGTGTGGCGTCAGTTCAGGCCTGTCAGAGAGGTAGACACTGGTTCAGGAACCAGAGCTGCTGTTGCTGTGGTGTGGTGTGGTGCGACTTGTCCCATCCAGCAGCAATGGAAAAACAGCAGCTGACACTCTACTCCGGAGGCGCTGCTGGTGACCTCATTTAGAACATGGGCTTTTGGAGGAGGGGTGGAGAGGAGGTGGGCGACTGTATATGGTGGACAGGGAACGCTGGCTTTGACGTTCCAAACCTCAAAGCACTCGCACAAAGTTTCAAATAACTTTCAAAGGTTGAAATAAAGAGAAATGTAATAATGAACAATGGTGATATAAAAATAGATTGGACATAATGAAAAGGGTTGCATGTCTTTTTAATAGCTGTAAAATGGCTAATTACCCCACTATGATTGATCATTGGAGAGGCACATTGGGACATTTGAGACCCCTGAGATTTTCTACTGAAATAATTCAACATTTCTCATGTAATTAAGAGATGTTATATGACTTTACTGACCTTAAATGACTGTGAAATAAGTCATGTAAAAAACACAGATACAACAGAAAGGAATAGGCCTCTCAGATAGAAAGGGACTTGACAGTGGTAGATGGCCTGTCTAGAGAGAGAGAGAGAGAGAGATGAGCTCTGTGCTGTAGCTGTTTTTGTGGCTATCCTATTTCATGACCGCGCCTCGCCGTGGAGCGATTGAATGACAGAGATGACCTGTTTGGAAAGCACCAGTCTGACCACTTGGTTTATGCATGTTTTTGTTTTCTTTCCTGGCTTTTGTTTTTCTGCTGTAACTTGACTAACTAAACCTGAGGAGGGTGATTCTTACCCGAGGGACTCAGGCCAGGGATCAGTCGGTTTCTGATTGAGACTTAGCTCAGAGTCTTGTTGGCTTGTATCTTTTCTGGACCAGGGGTTCACCACAGTCACCCCGTGAGCCTCGCATTGACTTAAAGGGGGTGAAACAATATCTCTTTAAAATCTCCCCACCACCACAATCCCATTCTTTCCCAATATTAAATGAGATTGAAAGTTCCACTGCACACTTTCCCGGGGCTGTCAAATGAGCTGTCAGTCATGTGTCAGAACAGTCCGATGCTCATCTGCTCTAATACATCACAGCCTTTTATATGGACCAGGATCAGGGAGGCTGCCCTCCCCTCACCAGCCCCCCCTGGGACCCAGCGTGATTGATAACAACATCCAGGCAGGGACTGATTCATACTGGTGCCCATTTGAAGAATGGGGTGAGGCAGAGACCACTTCCTCCTGTACTGGTGCCTACCACAGCCCCACTGGAGAACATGACATTAGCCTGTTAAATACACAGCAGCAGCATGCTGAACCCCTGGAGCGTTCTGGAGACAAACTCAACAAGGTCTTCATTCATAAAGTGTGCTTTGACAACCATTGATAAATCGTATTCACCAGATGCTGATATGATTTTCATTGTTTATGTTTAGTATAAGGTAATCATCTTAGAACACAGACACCATGACATGCCCACTTTAAAATCCAGAGGGCGGCAGGTAGGCTAGTGGTTAGAGTGTTGGACTAGTAACTGAAAGGTTTGCATGATCGAATCCCCGAGCTGACAAGGTAAAAATCTGTCGTTCTGCCCCTGAACAAGGCAGTTAACCCACTGTTCCTAGGCCGTCATTGTAAATAAGAATTTGTTGTTAACTGATTTGCCTAGTTAAATAAAGGTCAAAAATAAATATTCCTCTGTCCATGCTCCACTCTAAATGAAATACAGACATCTAAACTATTCTCCCTGATTAGCTGCTCTCTTTCCTTTGGAGGTCCAGTGCTAGGATTTGTATTGAGGGGAAGTTTTGAGCATGTGGTGGTGCTGCCAAGCTAATGACCACTTGGCACATAGACAGCTATCCATCCCAATCTCAGGTCACACTAATCCAATTCATGCGACCTGCTTGGCATCAGAGAGACTCATCTGTCTTTACTGTTCATTAACAGACCTCCTCTTGGACTAAACGCATTCACATTCCTCCTCTGGATTTCCTGAAAGGGAACACTAGCATATAAACCCCGATCTAATCTGAAGAGTCAATAGAAGGGATGGATACACAACAGAGATTCTACATAAAGCTAAAAACCACATTCAGTTCACCAAAGGGATATGTTTTTTGGGTAAAACTGAAACTCGTTTCTGGACTGTTACAGTACATGTTCCTTCAGACCAGTATAGGAAGATCTTCACTCAAACAAATCTAATCCCTCCGTGTGATGAGCAGCAGGAGCAGCAGCGGAGGGGTATGTCAGAGAGTCTGGAAGTGATAAGTACATCAGTTGCGGCTGTCGTGAGTAAAAGTGTGTGAAGCGATGTAATCATGGCCGTCACAGGGCTGAGGACCTAATCCTGGCCTAGCATCACAGCTATTGACCATGCTATGATAGGACGCTGTGGGTAAACAGACCTGTCTTGATAATCTCACACAGACACAGACACACACACATAGACACAGACACACACACACACAAGCTAGTTCCATCATACATTACATCAATCCCTGAATCCAGAGCCGGATGACAGGGAATTCATGCTTTTGACAGGTAATCATGCTCACTTTCTCTCTCCAACTGTTTCTCTAGTCCTAGACACTGTCGCACATCCAACTGTCTCTTTGAATATGCTCCATTCAAATTGCATGAAAAAGCTCTTCTGTAGATTTCCCCCATATCCTATTCAAAAATATATCAGAGTACTTGTATTCACGTCAAATCCAATGCGTTTATTCCACACCATCTCAGTGTTGTCACAAGCTGAGTGGCTACATGGGATCCCCCTCTCTTCTCTCCTCTCTCTCAGGCTGTGACAGGGACTTTATGTCTGGGGGTGGAATGATAATAATGTTTCTAATCTTGTTACATTGCACACAGAATTGTGTTCCATGTTAATGAACTGGCCCCCTCCCGGCCCTGCCGATCTGCTTACTTTCAATTTGTGTACTGTCATCTCCCCGCGACGCTGCTGAAATTGATGCACCCTCTTCCTTTTAATTAAATCAAACCCAGTCGGGGGCCGGGCAGGTGGGGGGCCTGCGCCCGTACATACGTCAAAAAGACCTGCCTGACTTCACGCCAAACCTGAGTGCTGGTAAAACTCTGGTTTGGGTTTGGTAATCCATTAGCCAGTGTGTAGTTCACTGTTCTCTCTAAGTGTACGTTGCATGGCAGTGTCTTTGAGGCAGACAGGACATCCAGCACACTGTAGTTTACCATAGAGGTGTAACCCACTGATTCCAAGAAAATGTATTCAAAACATAGACGGTTGACATCCCGTGCCCATGCTAACATGTAAAGATTTAACACAAAAATGACCTTTCTTGGTCTTTCCCAATCAGCCAAAATAGGTAATACGATGTCAGTAGGGTAATGAAAATCTAGACTTTCTTTAATCTTGAATTATGTAGGCTGCATCACAATACAATATAATAGTCATGGAATAATTGATGGCAGCTGAAACAATCCAGTTTCCCAATCTCAATTCACACATTTTGGAGTTCTATGGACACTGCTCCTAATCTACAAAATCTCTGCTCGAAAAATAGTCCCTCCAACCTGCCTTGTAGCTTGCACAGGTACAGTGGAATATTGGAGCCAGCCAGAGCATAAAAAGGGAAGCGTAAAATTCCCACAAATTATAGGGAGGCTAATTGGATTCCGAGCTTTGTCCTGTATGGTGGGCTGTGGGCGGTGGCACTCCTGAAGCTGTGACATTATCAATGTAACATAACCTGAAGGCTGCGGTGCTGTGGCGCAGGGCTGCCCGGTATGGCCCGTCCTCCAGGTTCCACATCACTGCCTGCTTGGCTATTCATCCTGTGGACCCTGCAAATGAAATTATGGGAGGAAGAGCAAAGGACATTCTTTGGGAATTAATCCTATTTATGCCTAAACCCACTTCAAAATGTTATAGTGAGGTACTCTTAAGACGTAAGGCGCATTTACAATTAGACAAGGCACTGGGAGGATGGGTCACACAGTATGGCTGTTTCTTGGTAAGTAGGGCAGATGTGAGAGATATAGCAGAGTGTCTGGAAATAATCAAACAGATGGCTAAACACTGAACAAATAAAGACATTCAACATACTGATTTCACACTCAAACAATCTGAAAGAAAGATTCTCACCAGGTGTCCACTAGACCAGGGTTTCCAGTCCTGCAGGTTTTGGTTTTTGCCCTGCACTACACAGCTGATTCAGATAATCAAAGGGGAGTTTAGGAAACCCTGCTGTCGGTAACCGTCATCCTGGACTGTATCTGCACCTGTTTGAACCTTTAGAAATGTATGTTTTGTCTTGTCCAAATCTAGGCCTACACCAAATTAAATTAAACATGTTTTTTCAAAGGATAGTCATCTCAAATATTTTGTCACTGTCATTTCCCACACACACACACCTCAGTTCTGTCAGAGCAAAATATTGCCCTCTACAATTATAAAAATGTTGTTTTTGTTTTTATATCTAGGCCTACCTTAAACTCCAATAATCTTCTTCCTTGATCAGAAAAGGTGCGAGAATTGTTGTCGGTATTTATGGAGGATTTTTAATTCAATGGATTAAATTCATTAGATCTAGTCTACAGTAGAGGCACTTTGATGTGAAGGCATGCCAAAGTAATCAAAATGACCCCGCAACACATCAACAAGCACTGGCTCGACACCGTACTACGTTTTAGCGGCTGAAATAGAACACTGTTTTGAATTAAATAATGTAAGAAAAAATATATACATAGATTTAATTTGTTTGGCCTAGGCATTTGATTTGTTTAGCCCATAGGCCTATAATTGTATTTTTATATAAAGTTTTCATGTATACATTTGTTCAAACTTCTGTCATTCTAAGAATAACTGTTGTTTTGGTGAAAATAAAATAATCATTCTACAAAAAGTTCCTCAGTCTCGATGGGCCTGTAGTTTGCAACCGTTTTTATAACGCATCAGTTTAAACTGCGCATAGCAGTGGCCGTACACATTCCACCTGGCTGTCACTACGAAACAGCGCGTGCTGTATATAGGCAACATCAATGCATGGACTTTCTTGCATTCAAATGAAACACTGTCAAAAGCAGTAGAGCCTAAACGGTCACAATTGTTCCATTTGTTCCATTTATATACCTAATTGTATTTAGGCCAGCTGTGGAAATCTGACAAAATATTACATTTTGAATAAAGGCTACCGAACATAAGAAAATGTCTACTGTTTTGCCATTATTTTTGAATACATTTGGCCATGCAAAATATACAATTACAATAATATGACTATTACATTAGGGCCTAATAATGTAAATATGAATGAAGCATAAGAGCAATGTTAGGCTTATTGAGACTGCTGCAATTTTGAAATAAAGTTGCAGGATTACCTGTCATTTAATAAAGAAAACCCAAATCTAACCTGTAATTATGTGATCAGAATGTATTAAATCCTAATCAGCCAATTTACGTCAAAACACAATATACTGTTACAACAAAACGATTAAACTGAAGCCACAAATAGGCTACGGATTTTGACATGGCACTGCGTTATATGAAGTGAACCACACTGGAGTGTTTCGACCCTCTCGGAATTGCAGAGAAACACTGCCCCCTGCTGATCAATACAAATACAATGACGATTCAAAAATGTCTTTAAAAAATCTGAAAATTGCACATTATTTTATTCAAACATAATTGCACACATTATTATATTTCCATACACAGCAGCTTTGAAAGCATTCAGTTCGAAAACACATAAATCGAGCCTATATAACCAGTATGATTTTCACTATAAATCTCATTGTTGTTTGGAACAATGATGTGACTACAACATACATTTCTGCCTGTCCAAAAGAGTAAAACATTATTTGATGGGGCTTATATACTGACAAATTACTGTTACCTGTCCCACAAACATGGAGGTGTATATTGTAAAATATAAGATGAGGTATAAGCCTATTGTCAGCAGTGAGAGGTTTAATATCAGGTATCCTTGTGTTTAGTTAATTTTATTCCAAAAACATTTATATATTCTATATATTTAAATAAAAATTATGTTAGACTACAATAGAGGACAACAACATAAACACAGATATACTGTACACACGTTCCAGGGAGGGCAGTGGCCATAATGGTTCTATAGCCTAATTACCTGATAGGTCCTTTACCCTTCTCATCAGGAGCAGCACAGACCCCAGCCAGAGCGAAGAGGCCACACCACAGTGCCTGTCTCTTCTCCCTGGTTACATGCTATCTCCCCCACCCACCGCAAACACACACACAAGATGCACAGGAAAGAGGATACAGACACATACACACATGCAGATGTACACATGCACTTGTACAAACAAACAATAAAACACACACACACCAGAGGAGGCTGGTGGGAGGAGCTATAGGAGGACAGGCTCATTGCAAAGGCTGGAATGGAATCAATGGAATGGTATCAAACATATGGAAACCACACATTTAACTCCATTTATTCCATCCAGCCATTACAATGAACATGTCCTCCTATAGCTCCTCCCACCAGCCTCCTCTGACACTGACACACACACACACACACACAGTCAGACCCACAACTACTGCTTCACCCTGCCATTATCCCCTCCTCTACCCCAAACACACCGTTTTAATTTCAAAGCTCTGATTAGCTGATGATTGCATGACAGCCGCCGAACAGGTTCCCTTTTCGCCTGGCTCCCAGACTGCAACTCAATCATGCCCAATTAGTGGGTCCCCAAACACTCTCTCTTATTAGAGGACTCATAATCGACTCATTGTGTCCTGATTTGGCAAATAAATCACTCTGGGGGCTTCTCTCTCTCTCATTCCCCCACCTCTCCCACTATGTCTTTCACTGTGCCCCCTCTTTACCTTGTCCAGGGGTACAGTGAACGTTTTCAAGCTTTTCCGTGGAGCTGACAGTTTGAGCTCCTCTGCTGGAATCCTTTTTTATTCCCCCAGAAGAATAAATAATCATTTAGCAGCGAAGGCAAGGCAGCCAGCATGCGGGTGTCCTTGTCCTACAAGGTTAAGAATCCATTCCGTCTGAGCAAGAAAGGAGTGAATTAAAATAAATGACGGCCAGATATTTATTGCGAGTTTGTAGATGAAGCGAAGTCACTCCAGCGGACCAGCGGGGGCTGGGCTGCCAATGGCTCTGCCTCACTGCATGACCTGCTTGCTCTTTTTGCGTGGGACAAGGGAATAACACTCAATGTCACATTACACCTTTCCTGCTTTTATATATTTCTGTTTATTTATAAATATATATATATATATATATAAATGCATGTGTTACTGCGGATGTTAGGGGGTAGACATCAAACGAGATAGTAAGGCAAATGAAAGGATCTAGTGCTGGATGCTAAACATATTTGTCATTTGATCGAAAGAGAAGATCGTGAGAGATGTAAGCTTGGTAGAAAGACAGCACTGGCGGCTGGCATAGACAACGAGATATAGAGTGAAGGGGACGGATGGGATAAAAGAGGACAACGTTTCCTTGGTATTGTCATGGAATGTGGAGACACCAAACTCAAAGCCACTGCTTTCGTCCAGTATCTGTAATTGATATGAATAGGATAAATGTTAATGTTCAGGAACAAGGAGACAGGTTGGTTGGGAGGGGGTGTGGCCCCTTGACACTGTCCCTTCATATCACATTCCAGAGACTCCCAGCAGACATCTGTATACAGCATGTTAGCCCCAGATCTCAGCACAAAGGTATAACAGCCTAATTAATGAAGTGGACCGAAACGAAGTAGCTTCGTCATAGTAAAAATACCTCCTGTGCCGAGGATTAAAATAAGGTTTTCAGTGTTTCCACACAGTGACGATGTGCCATGTTCATAGATAGTTGTGTTCTGCACGTCGCTGAGCTTCACAGGCTCTGTGGGGTGTACTGGGTTGAGCTCCAAGGGCTTGAGGAGCAGGCAGGAGGCCTATGAAGTGACACTTAGAGGGAACCCGTCGGACTATGATGTAGTGGACTCAGAACCCCATCTTACAGAGTGGAGTCAGCTGTCTCCTACTGTGATTCTGAGCCTGGCTATTGGGCTCAAACGGCTTCTGCCAGTAGGGAGGATTTGAGCATGCTTAGTGGGCTCTCAGAGGGGTGTGTGAAGTAACCTCTTGAATGTACGTACCTGCTCAGAGAGAGACAGTACAGTAGTCCCCAACAGGGTGTAGCTGGGGGGCTGTGCATGTTCAGATGTCCCTCGCATACCGTAACATGATGATTGTGTGAGCGGCCTTTACGGTCACAAGCCTCATGCTCTCTACTGTGTCCATATCACACAGCAGAACACAATCCTCATCATAATCTTTACTTTAACTACTTGACCCTTTGGCATGTGTGTCTCCCTTAACTCTGAACCAACTCATTTCCCCTTAACTCTCTCTCACACTTTACCTAGTAGTGTATGTGGACTGAGGCTGTGTATTTGTGTGTGGTGGTCATTAGTCTCTGCCTTTAAGGTAAAAGGAACCGTCCTGGCCAGCTGGCGTGGTCTGGGGTGCAGCGTGGGGTGGTCTGGGGTGCAGCGTGGGGTGGTCTGGGGTGCAGCGTGGGGTGGTCTGCCACTGTGAGACTCCCACGGCAGAACCACTGAGGCTTGGTGCCCCCCGCCCACCGACGGACTGCTGTGACCACCATAGGCGCTCAGCAGATGGAGCCTCCTGCTCTCCTCTCTCTCACAGGAAGGCAAGGAAATTTGGGCTAGGACTGGCCTAACTAACCTCCATCACAGATGCCAGAAGAAGCCTGGGCCTCCAGTGGAGCCCTGCTGGGGAGATGCTGGGCTGCAGCAGGTGTGATCTCAGCCCCTCTCTCTCCCCCCTGTCAGCACCTCAGTGGTGGAGCCCACACTCTGCACTCTCTTCCTGCCCTCGCTCTTCCTCACTTAGACACCGTCTGTGCTGAGGTAACAGGACCACATCCTCCCCCTCACTAACCAAAGACATGTCCACTACAGTACATTTCACATCTCTTTAGATCCAGATATTCTGACAAACCAGGCTTTATCATTCACTAACACGATGAACGGGGGCAAACTGGGATCAGAAATTGGGCTCTGGCATTTCTAACACCCTGGCAAATTTCTTCCCCGAGGCCCCCACAACGGTCAAATGTTTTTGCAAAAGAAATCATTTTATCATTATCACTTCTGCCAAAAAACAACAAGAAGTTAAACAGGTCCACTTGGCAAAAAAAATGGGAAAAAATTGACCGCCCTTTTGGCATTTGCCAGATATGTCAGATGGCCAGTCCGCCCCAACGATGAAAGATGAGAGGTTACTGACAGGCTGTGGACTGAATTGGATTTAACACATGAAGCATGAGGTATGGCAAATGATATGAAGTACCAAGATCAAAGTACAATAACCAAAGTAGATGTTTTTGACCCTTTGAGGGCAAACTGTCTGCCTGTTGACTCAAGTGTTTTCCACTGCTGGTGATGATAAGCTCTCATTCTGACCTCGCCACCGCCATGGGGCCCAGCCCACACTACCACTCTCCCTTCCATCAGCTCCTTCTTTATCGCCAGCAGCTACAAGACAAACAGGTTCTGCTGCAGGTCACACACTGCTGCAGCCAGGGTTCTGTGATGGAGAGGGTTTACATGGGGGTGCCGTCGCACCACGCGGCTGAGTCCCCCACCTTGACCTGTCCCTGTCTACAAGGCCTCGGTGAACGCTGTCCCCCCCCCCCCCCCCCCCCGGTCCCCCCAGCCTCTCTGACCGCCACTGAGTTATTATCATAATTTCCCAGAGAGAGGAATTGCGGGGCCTCCACAATGAGAGTGTCGCCCGTGTTTTACAGAATGTTTTGTGTTTTATTGCCTTTAAGTCACTCGTAGGCCAGTATAGAGGCCCCACAATGATAAGAAAACCACTCATGTGAAAAATGAAGGGCCTCATGTCCTGGACTGAGAGGAGAAGAGAGGAAATAATCAAATCCATGGCAAATGTGGACCCTGAATGTAATTCATGTTCACACCTCCCCTCCAACCCACACCAATTCCCCAAAATTGTAGAAGAACGAGGAAATAAGCTTAATTAATTCAGCCAATCTCTGCGTTACAAAAAGAGCAGCGGCTTTATTCTCGTTTGGTTTGTACTTGAAAAAAAAACTCCTATAAAACACCACCCGCCCCTCTCATTCCCCCTCCCGACTCCCAAGCCCTTGACAACATGACACCTGTAAAATGCCCAGGGGCATTCCAAGCTGCCACCGTCCCAGTCATTTCATGTCCAAGCCCACCTGGGGTAAACAAAAAAGGACCAAGAGCGATAGAATATTAACAAAAGAGGGGGGAAAAAAATCACTGTCGAAACTGAAAACACCAACTCACACAACTTTGGACTCTTAAATATAAAGCCTTTGTCTCTAATGTGGTCAGGAGAGCCCCTCCCCCACAGGCCCCTGTGGCTCCGCAGGATAAAGGTGCAGCATATCTCATGGAAAATAAAACATCTGTTTAATCTATTACTTTCAAACGCAAATCCCCTTTTGATCAAAGAATGATATTGATCTGCCTGCCTCTGTCTATGGCAAGGATTTCTCTTTCAAACTTGAAATATCATCCAGTCTTTGTGACAAGTTAATACAGGGGCTAAACAGCTCTCTTTTTTCAAGTCATTTTCAAAGTGCACTGAAACAATTTGAATATGGTTGCATTTGCATTTATTTCAACCATATAAAATACAAATTCAGCTTGCCCATGTAAACAGAACGTATGTAGTGTGGTGGACATTTGCCCTAGAGTTAAAACACTGCTAATGTTTCATCCTACATAGAGAAGCCTCCAAAGCTTAATAATGAACAGACTCAGGGTCTGATGAGTTATTTACTGCATCTCTGGAATAATCAAACCAACATCAGAGAAGCTGGACATCCAGGCTTGGTTCATGGCACCTGACTCAGCTTGTAAAGCCCTGATCAGGCCAGTGACTGACTGAAGACCTGTGACAGGCCAGGCGCCTGGCCCCTGGTGGAACGAGCAGGTCAGGTCTTAATATCCCGTGAGCTTTGGCGTGTCTGTCCTCACCCGTCACTCTGTGTGTGACGGGCCCTGGCTGAAGGCCCCGGCTATCTTCACATCTCCCCATTTCTTAACACTTTAATTACACATCAACATATTGCTTTTGGGCCATATGGAAGGCAGATATTGAGACCAGATAAGATGTATAAACTTCTGTCAACACCACAGCATATTAGGGGGAGTTGGAAGCATAGTACCTCTATTCCTTCTTCCAATTAGCGCCCTGTATCAAAATACATTAAGACAAGCCCACCAACCCCGAGCAGGAAAATACATTTTTTAGAAGCCGTGGCCCAGTTGTATTAAAATTGTATTACTTCCCCTGTTTGTTTCTTTGCCACAAAATGAAAAGTCATTTCCACAAAGGGATTCAATAAAAACTCAGATAAAGGACCCAGTAAACTCGATGGCCTGAGAACTGGTCCTAGTCCGCTGGCTCAGATTGGACTCTCAAGGTTCTACAGTTGGACTACAAATATGAGAAAACATCCATAAAAAAAGAACCAATAATAATTCACAGGAGAATAAATAAATGCCGGATGAGAACTTAACTTTTACATAACTGATGTATATTTACATTTTATATGGGACCCTGACAAAGAGTTCAAACGAACAGTTATTTATTCCAATCAGATGAATAAGGATATCATATTCCACATTAAATACGGTGTATTTTCTTTCTGTACTAATGAGGTCAGAAGATCCCACTACAAAATCATTCACCATTCCCAAGGATGACCTCAACCCAAATGAGACCTAATCCTCCTAAAATAGCTTCCTATGTTTTATCAGAGGCACACAAAGAAGTCTCTGCTCACCTCTGCGTGACACGGTGTTCTTCTGGAGCTAAATACATCTACACTGCGAGGAGCTCTAGGAGCAAGGGCCGTCTCTCTTCGTAGAAATAACGTATGTGTTACAGTTGGTTTGACGTGATTCAATTCAGTGCGCCCAGCTACCGAGAGGTCATTCTATGCCTTGCTGCATCAGGATATAAGAGAGAGGAAGAGAGATGGAGAGAAAGAGAGAGGGAGGGGGAGCACGAGAGAGAGAAAGAGGAGAGTATGAGGGACAGAGAGAGGTCACTTTGAGGAGCTGGATGCAGGCACATGCCAAACAGCGTCTCCTCTCCCTCTCTAATCCCCACTATGATCCACTGGTGTTCCAGCCAATCGTCTGAGACAGGCCACAACCCGTGATCACTGGGCCCTAATCTGGGTCCTCCGCCCGTAAGCCGTCCACCTCAAACGCCAGCGGCCCGGCGCCAGCAGAGGACTGGCAGGCGCAGCCGTCTCCAGAGAGACAGCTAGAGGTTGTCTCTACATGGCTGGGCACTTCGCAGCTCCGCGGGGGTGGGAGGAAGGGGCAACGTGGCAGCTGCTCGGGGCATATGGGCAGAATTCATTAAGGCTGGCTAAATAAGCCAATTGTGGAGAGACTGTAAGTGTGTGTAAGTGATGGAGAGAGAGTGAGGGAAAAAGAGAGATGGAAGAGGGAGAAAGGCTGACCACTCGTTACAGTAATTCTGAACATCCCCTCCATCTGTAATACCCATGAAGACTGATTTGAGGCCTACGAAATGACTGGCTGAATGGTTATCTATGTGTGACTGGAGATAATTGAGCTGTGAGCTGCGTAGATTGTGTCCTCCAGGCCGTTGGCGTATCCCCAACTGTCACGAGACCTCTCTCTGCTTCAGGGAGAAATAAACCTAATCACAGTCTGTAAATGTTAAACCTGTTTTCCCAATAGTCTCAGTGTAGCTTTGGAGGCCTGCGTCTTTATTCACACACATGATCCAAAGACTAATCTAAGTGGAGACAAGGCATAAACACACACGGATACATACTAAACATTTGTGTGCAAACTATGACAGTGAGAGGATCTTAGGTATGAATGATTCCATCCTTACATATAAACAACTAAAGAGCAGAGGACATACTCCACCGAGGGCTTCTTCGCTACTAATAATCTGTATTATGTTGAATTGGACTCATGTTCAGGCCCATAGGCATATATAGTATTACAGCCTCTCCTAAGGCCCTGTGGTTTGGGTTTGATGCATGGTTGTTATGTAAGTTTGGAGAGAGCATCTGGACACCTCCAGCCATCTCCAAATGAGAAAGATGTCTTCCTTATATAATGTATGCTAATCCCCCATTTGTCAATAGGAAATGTGTTCAATGCATTTGAGATAATAGTGAAGAGGGGGCAGCTCTTGTCAAAGAGCTGGAAGATAAAGTCAATGGCACAGTCAATAACAATAAAGTTGTTGGCTTTAATGAAGAATGTTAATTTGACCACAATCAAGTGGATTTCAGCTTAGGTGATTGTCAACCTTGGACTTGTATCTGACTGAGGTTGTAGGGGGGTAGATAATGCAGGCGGGAGATGAGGGCATTTTAATCTGTATCAGACCATTTAGGCATTCAGCATTTTTAAACAAAAGTGATTTGTCTTCTAGCAGTCTTGGTAGATTCAAACAGATAGCATTGCAGTGAAATACCGCACACGTGTTTTAGAGAAGATAATTAATTTGCAACCTACTATAGAAATTACAGTAATTAATTTCACAATAAATATACCTACAAATGTGGCGTGTTTAAATTTATTAGAAAAAATAAATACATTGTGCACTGAATTTGGAATATGAACAACAAGCTACATATACTTGATGGTCCCTATGTTTGGACAGAGCATTGTCATGCACCCACCCAGGTCCCAGAGGAGGCCTCCTGGTCCACCCGATCCCATCCTGGGGAGGCTCGTCATCATAACACATCATAACTCCTCCTTCTCTCCTTGATCCCATTCCGTCAGCAGCTCTGAGGACACCTCCGTAAACAGACGATCCCAGTCCCAACCCACGTCCTCCTGATAGATAGAGAGAGGAAAAGAGAGGAAAAGAGAGAGAGGAAAAGAGAGAGAGGAAAAGAGAGAGAGGAAAAGAGAGAGAGGAAAAGAGAGAGAGGAAAAGAGAGAGAGGAAAAGAGAGAGAGGAAAAGAGAGAGAGGAAAGAAGAGAGAGAGGAAAAGAGAGAGAGGAAAAGAGAGAGAGGAAACGAGAGGAACAGCAGATGAAGAAAAAGAGGGAGAAAGAAGAAAGCGAGGAAAATAATAGAGGAGTAGAAGCAGAGCAAGACAGAGCGAACATCCCAGGGAAGGTGGGAGAAAGATAGTAGAGCGTGTTAATGCACACATCATAAATCTTGATTACCTAGGAGACTGGAAGGCAACCTCCCCTGGTGCTTCAGAAACAGCTGGACACCCCCCTCACATGGAACACAGCAGCTATATTTACAAAAAAAAACTCACTCACCTCCCGCACCTCCTGCTCTGGAGCCAAAACCTTGGTGAGGAGCTTCAAGTCAATCTCCCCATCCTAGGGAGAGGCATAGACCTTATGAGAACACCCTGAGCGTGCAGAAACATACTCCTCAGAGAGAGGGGATTGATATTGGATGCATCCTAAAAGGACCTCCTTAAAAGGCAGGCTGGGTAATCTATTACAAAGAAAAATAAATGAGCAGTTGAAACCTGGCTGTGTGTGTGGGGCCCATATGAGCTGTCTTACCAGGGTCTGGAAGGCAGAGTACTTCATGAGGTCATTGTCCAGATCTCTGTATGTCATTACCCGGTTCACCTGGATGCTGAGAAGAAGAACAAACACTAAGTAAACTAAAATCCTATAGTAGACGTGCTATACTAAATGTTGGCATGCTTTTCCTCATTAGAGGCTGTCTATTCAAATATAGCCACTATCTGCATCAGTAAGATATCACCAGACCAATCGACAAACTGTATCATAGTACAGTACAACTTGCAAGTATCACTCTGTGAGACAGATAGCTTCTCAGAAGTTTAGGGTAAGTGCTTACAGGGCACGGAGAGTTCATAAAGGACAGAGAGATCAGGAGATGGGCGCCAAGTGGTAACCGCCTCAATTTGAAACGCAGCTGCTTATCTGTAGTTGGAATTAAGAGGGCTCTGAAAGTGGCGAGGGCCTAGCAGTGCATGCCAGTCCTACTTACTGCACATTACACGCTACATTGCCCCCTCAATAAGTTCAATGTGGATATTATCTCGTACAGAGAGCGGGCCCCAGCCTAATAACCCCCGCCGCTGTCATAGCCGCACTACATAGTGGACACATGTCGGCGCATCTCTCACTGCCCTGTAAATCAAAGGGCCCCACTTGTAAGGGCCCCACTAACAGCCGTGCATAAATCACACCTTAACTGTTATTTCTGCATAACGGCCCAATATGTCAAGACACCTTCATTACCATGATGAGAGGAGGCAAGGTAACAGTCAAGACACCATCTAAGACCAGTGTATTATTATCTTTAACTCTCATTGATGTTCAAATGTAGGCCAGGTACTGTACATGGCTCTGAGGGTGGGCTGGGTCTGTAACCCTCCAGAGGTATCTGAACTCAGCTGTCAGGTCCTATCAGGTCACTTCAGAGACGTGAACAGTTAAGCAGCCAGTGAGGGTGAGGAGGCATGTCTGTATTCACAAGACTGACCAAATGGATACACTTCAACTCTGAAAACAGAGTGATGGGATGCCATCTAGGAGTTTGAGTAACTGGAGTCAACTAAAGGGGAGGCTGGTGTTGTTTACAGTACCTTGGAGGAGCAGCAACTTGCATGGTAAGGTCTTCCTCTTGTACTTCATCAAGGTCTGGAATAACTGGTATATCTAAAACACAATATACATACAGAACATATCAATATCTCATCAATGTCACCCTCTCCCTTATTTAGTCATTCAATCTGTACATCTAAAGTGTTAACTGAGAAACAATAGTGGTCAATCACATAAACTGGACATGGATTACAGAAACACTCATTTCAAAGATACAGTCTGCTTTGTGTTTAGTATGACAGTTTGTGTGTACGTGTGAGTGTCTCAGAGTAAATTGGCACCTGATTCATACCCTCCCTCTCTCTCCCTACATCCTCCGTAGAGCTGCCCTGTCACAATAGCCAGGCGGCCATGAATATTCAGGAGGCCAGGCAGCAGGTCTTCCTGCTGCGAGAGGGGCGCTGGCCAGGGGCTCCCCGGAAAGCACCCCCCGCTACCCCAGCATTTGGGCCCTGTCAGCGCCGCCCACCCCCAGGACCCGCGGTGGCCGGCAGGCCGACCTCCGTGACCACTCTGCCACTCGGACCGGGGCGGCATCCAGCCATGTGCAAGAGTATTTGCTGGCGGGCCCATCTGTGTGGGGTCGGAAGTCACGGTGCGGCCTGGCAGGGGCTGCGGTGCCAGGAGCCGCCAGCCCGCTGCTCAAACAGTGGGAACTCGCTTTAATTGGCAAAACGCAACAGGACAGAGGATGGCTCCGCTCCCAAGAAGGACAGGGCAAACTTTCACAGCACATTTCAGATGGACTTTTGTTAGAGTGGGCGAAGGTGTGTGTGTGTGTGTGTGTGTGTGTGTGGGGGGGGGGGGGGGCAGACAGACAGACAGACTGTGAGGAAATAGGATGAATATTGAAATGTTGAAGACACTTAAATGCACCTGTATAATTCATATGAAATTAATAAATGCATTATACTATGTTAGAAACAAACATTACAAAATAATAAATATTAAATCATATTTGAGGGAAGGTGGTCTCCCCTACTTCCACAACTAAAAACGATAAATTCATACTTGTGCAAACTTGGCCATCAGAGTTGCCTGTCAACATCAAAGTCACAGAAATCTATCTAATCCTTGTCGCCATGTAACAACTCTAAATGAGCAACAAATAAAACAGAGACAACTCATGTGCACTCAGAGGAGAGGTCTGATTTTCTGTTGTTTTGTCTCTTTTTTCAATACTGGTTTAGGTTGAAGGCAATTGAAAAGTGCAGCTACATTTCCTTCTGACTTCCTACAGACAGACAGTGTGCTAGGTGTCAGTGAAGAGGCTGGGAGAGAGCAGGGGAGCGGGAGGGAGGGAGCAGGAATGTCAGTAATCTCTGAACACAGCGCTGCACCCTGAGGGGAAAGTCAATAGTGGAGCTAGATAGAGGCCAGGAGATGGGAGGCACGATCTGATGGGAGGAAATATCTGTAGATCTGTCACTATACCTTCAAAATACTTCAAAATACATACTTTCTCGGAGGATTAGTCTACCATTCTCATATAACAGTTAAGCAAATATTTCAGCAATGACAAAATAAAAAGTTAAGGAAGTTATATGTTCCTAGAATGAGCTAAATGAGCAAAACGATTAATGTTATGAAGGATTCTTCAGTTGAAGGAAACAGAAAATAACCCCAGCAACTTTACACAGATAACAAACATCATCATCAGTTGATAAGTAATTCCGTTCTTTTTTTAATTAAATAAAATTTAAAATGCCACACTCGTTTAGCCGCTGACAAGATTCATCTGTGTTTCTGATATCCAAATAAACGCAAGCGCGGGTATTTCATATTCATGAGGCCCCGGTGACACTTTGTCCTCTCATTTACAAAGCACAGTGTTCAGCAGAATCCATCCCCTCCGGACCCCCAATCAAATTTAATGGTCTTAGCGCAATGACATCAAAAAGCCGCGCTGTCCAGCTCTTTGCAAATAGCTTCCTGGGTTGTTCCCCCCCCCACTCTCTCAGCCAATAATGCACTATTAACACTATTCTACGAGAGTTCAACGTGAAACAGCAAGGGTTAGGTTCTCTATATGCAAACTCTCAAAACACTTTACTTGACACCCAGTGTCATAACACGTTATAATGTCATAACAGCTGACATAACCGGTCAAAATATGGTCACAGTCATGACCCATATACAGTACCGGTCAAACGTTTGGACACACCTACTCATTCCAGGGCTTTTCTCTACTTTTACTATATTGTACAACTAAATGAATGAAATAACACATATGGAATCATCTAGAAAACAAACAAAAAAAGTGTTAAACAAACCAAAATATATTTTATATTTGAGATTATTCAAAATAGCCACCCTTTGCGTTGATGACAGCTTTGCACACTCTTGGCATTCTCTCAACCAGCTTCATGAGGTAGGAACCTGGAATGCATTTCAATTAACACGTGTGCCTTGTCAAAAGTTAATTTGTCGAATTTGAGTTAATGAGTTTGAGCCAACCAGTTGTGTCGTGACAAGGTAGGGGTGGTATAAAGAAGATGGCCCTTCTCGGTAAAAGACCAAGTCCATATTATGGCAAGAACAGCTCAAATAAGCAAAGAGAAATGACAGTCCATCATTACTTTAAGACATGAAGGTCCGTCAAGCTCAGTCGCAAAAACCATCAAACTGGCTCTCATGAGGACCGCCACTGGAAATGAAGACCGAGAGTTACCTCTGCTGCCGAGGATAAGTTCATTACAGTTAACTGCACAGAGTTCAAGTAACAGACACATCTCAACATCAACTGTTAAGAGGAGATTGCGTGAATCAGGCCTTCATGGTCAAATTGCTGCAAAGAAACCACCAATAAAGGACGCCAATAAGAGGAAGACTTGCTTGCGCCAAGAGACACAAGCAATGGACATTAGACCGGTGGAAATCTGTCCTTTGGTCTGATGAGTCCAAATTTCAGAGTTTGGGTTCCAACCGCCGTGTCTTTGTGAGACGCAGAGTAGGTGAACGGATGTTGGGGATTTATGTAGAATACAAGGCACACTTAACCAGCATGGCTACCACAACATTCTGCAACAATACACCATCCCATCTGGTTTGCGCTTAGTGGGACTATTATTTGCTTTTCAACAGGACAAGGACCCAAAACACACCTCCAGGTTGTGTAAGGGCTATTTGATCAAGAAGGAGAGTGATGGTGTGTTGCATCAGATGACCTGGCCTCCACAATCACCCAACATCAACCCAATTGAGATGGTTTGGGATGAGTTGGACTGCAAAGTGAAGGAAAAGCAGCCAACAACTGCACAGTATACAGTTGAAGTTGGAAGATTACATACACCTTATATTACATACGCCAAATATACATACGCCAAATATATTTAAACTCAGTTTTTCACAATTCCTGACATTTAATCATAGTAAGAATTCCATCTTAGGACAGTTAGGATCACCACTTTTTATTTTAAGAATGTGAAATGTCAGAATAATAGTAGTGAGAATAATTTATTTCAGCTTTAATTTCTTTCATCACATTCCCAGTGGGTCAGAAGTTTACATACACTGAATTAGTATTTGGTAGCATTGCTTTTAAATAGTTTAACTTGGGTCAAAGGTTTTGGGTCGACTTCCACAAGCTTCCCACAATAAGTTGGTTGAATTTTGTCCCATTTCTCAGGAGCTGGTGTAACTAAGTCAGGTTTGTAGGCCTCTTTGCTCGCACACGCTTTCTCAGTTATGCCCACACATTTTCTATGGGATTGAAGTCAGGGCTTTGTGATGGCAACTCCAATACCTTGACTTTGTTGTCCTTAAGCCATTTTGCCACAACTTTGGAATTATGCTTGGGGTCATTGTCCTTTCGGAAGACCCATTTGCGACCAAGCTTTAACTTTCTGACTGATGTCTTGAGATGTTGCTTCAATATATCCACATCATTTTCCTCCTCATGATGCCATGTGCACCAGTCCCTCTTGCAGCAAAGCACCCCCACAACATGATGCTGCCACCCCTGTGCTTCACGATTGGGATGGTGTTCTTCAGCTTGCAAGCCTCCCCCTTTTTCCTCCAAACATAACGATGGTCATTATAGCCAAACAGTTCTATTTTTGTTTCATCAGACCAGAGGATATTTCTCCAAAAAGTATGATCTTTGTCCCCATGTGCAGTTGCAAACCGTAGTCTGGCTTTTTTTATGGCGGTTTTGCAGCAGTGGCTTCTTCCTTGCTTAGAGGCCTTTCAGGTTACGTCGATATAGGACTTATTTTTACTGTGGATATAGATACTTTTGTACCTGATTCCTCCAGCATCTTCACAAGGTCCTTTGCTGTTGTTCTGGGATTGATTTGCAATTTTCGCACCAAAGTACGTTCATCTCTAGGAGACAGAACGCGTCTCCTTCCTGAGCGGTATGACAGCTGCCTGGTCCCATGGTGTTTATACTTGCGTACTATTGTTTGTACAGTTCAACATGGTATCTTCAGGCATTTGGAAATTGCTCCCAAGGATGAACCAGACTTGTGGAGGTCTACAATTTTCTTTTTGAGGTCTTGGCTGATTTCTTTTGATTTTTGTCAAGTAAAGAGGCACTGAGTTTTAATTAAGGTAGCCCTTGAAATACATCCACAGGTACACCTCCAATTGACTCAAATGATGTCAATTAGCCTATCAGAAGCTTCTAAAGCCATGACATCATTTTCTGGAATTTTTCAAGCTGTTTAAAGGCACAGTCAACTTAGTATATTTAAACTTCTGACCCACTGGAATTCTGATACAGTGAATTATAATTGAAATAATCTGTCTGTAAACAATTGTTGGAAAAATTACTTGCGTGTCATTCACAAAGTAATTGTCCTAACTGACTTGCCAAAACAATAGTTTGTTAACAATACATTTGTGGAGTGGTTGAAAAACGAGTTTTAATGACATCCGACTTCAACTGTATGTGGGAACTCGTTCAAGACTGTTGGAAAAGCATTCCAGGTGAAACTGGTTGAGAGAATGCCAAGAGTGTGCAAAGCTGTCATCAAGGCAAAGGGAGGCTACTTTGAAGAATCTAAAATATATTTTGATATGTTTAACATTTTGTTGGTTACTACATGATTCCATGTGTTATTTCATAGTTTTGTTGTCTTCACTATTATGCCACAATGTAGAAAATATTAAAAATAAAGACAAATCCTTGAATGAGTAGGTGTGTCCAAACATTTGACTAGTACTGTATTTATACCTGTTGTTACATATATTGCATTATTTTATGGCTGGTAATGACACCTACATAAGAGTGTCAAAAACCACATATTTTCTAATGAGTTTTTCCCTGCCAAGAAGTTTCCTTCCTTTCCTTTGTTGTTGTTGTATTTCATTATTTGTCATGTTTATTTCTTCATATTTCAAATAACTTTTATGACTCTGTCAAGAAGCATTATGACCATCATAATCATATACGCCAGATAGGCCTATCACGTACATGCTCTTATATCAGTCATCAGTCAAAAAGAGGGTGTCTTGTCCTGCTCCTGCATTCATCCGTCTTCAGCAACAGGGCACTGGGGTAGGCGCATGTCTGACATTAATCTGTGTGCAATTACAATGATAATCGAACATGGTACATTTTTAAATATATATATATATATAAACATACTGTTGGCTATGGTGTAAAGGAATGTTTTGCCTTGTGTGGTAGGTTTTGTGGGTTTTGACACTCTTATATAGGTGTCATAACCAGCCATAAAATAACTACAGTGGTAACTTGTGTGGGTTTTGACACTCTTATATAGGTGTCATAACCAGCCATAAAATAACTACAGTGGTAACTTGTGTGGGTTTTGACACTCTTATATAGGTGTCATAACCAGCCATAAAATAACTACAGTGGTAACTTGTGTGGGTTTTGACACTCTTATATAGGTGTCATAACCAGCCATAAAATAACTACAGTGGTAACTTGTGTGGTAGGTTTTGACACTCTTATACAGGTGTCATAACCAGCCATAAAATAACTACAGTGGTAACTTGTGTGGTAGGTTTTGACACTCTTATATAGGTGTCATAACCAGCCATAAAATAACTAGTGGTAACTTGTGTGGGTTTTGACACTATTGTGTAAGTGTCATAACCAGCCATAAAATAACTAGTGGTAACTTGTGTGGGTTTTGACACTATTGTGTAAGTGTCATAAATCCATCCATAAAATAAAGCAATATATGCCAAACAGGTCTAAATATGTGTCAAGACAGTGTTATGACCATATTATAATAGGTTATGACAAATTGTCAGCCATTATGACAAATTATGACATGGTTATGATCGTGTCATAATGTGTTATGACGCTGGGTGTCAAGTAAAGTGTTACCCAAACTCTATCACTAAGTGAAAAAAAAGCTAAACATTTTAAAATGAGCTTCAAATTCAACCTATTACTGGACGTCAAGAGAGTATAAATAGGAGCTGCAAACAAGCTGCCGTTTTTCTTTCTGAAGGAAAGGGCAACGCCATCAGAAAGAGACGTCTGTTCCCAGCACTGCTGGCACACATTACCTGATACATATCCTCCATTCCCCATTGCAGCCTGGACATCTATCAAGGTTGCTTTGTCTGGCGGCGACTGGGCCAAGCCTATCCTTATTACACGGTCACGGCGAGTTTCCTCGCTGAAGCATGTAAATATCAAAAGGGGATAATTTGCTGTGAATGTAGACATACTCCCAGCAGGCACGCCTCAGTCAGCGACTTTGGGGACACCTCCACACATCACCAGGCAGGGCTGCTATAATCTAAGCAGGGAGGCTATGGGATGATTACCTAGGCACGGACTACATTTGAAAAGCTTATGGGACAATATTCAGCAGATCACTGACAGAGAGAGAGAGAGAGACAGAGACAGAAAAGAAACAGATTGAGAACAGATTAGTGTGTTTGTAATGGCAGTTCTTTGCAATGAGACTGGCAGGGGACTGTAAGCCAGCCAAGGGGGAGAGGGGGAAAGGGCTAGCCCTCTCTCTCTCTCTCTGCTTCTAGCCAGTGGACATAAGGGATAGGGGACATAATCAAGATCGGAGGGGCTATCTCACTAACCCTCAGCACTGCAATTTCCACTGCCCCAGCCGCCGGCACTGTATTAAGAGGTGGCCCTCCACAGAGGAAGTTTCTTTCCAGCTGCATTTGCTGGGTAAGAACGGTACCACTGGGGTCTCCACACAACTGACCCTTTCAGCTAGGGTGTGTGTAAGCATGAGTGAGTGAGTGTGTGTGTGTGTGTGTGTGTGTGTGTGTGATTATGACAGTGTGTGTGTGTTCTTGTGAGCAATTTAAAAGCATTGTCAAAAACATTTATTACCAAAAGAAGATGTCAAATGTCTACATTATTTTGTAAATCTAATTCCAGTAATGAAGTTCATAACATCTAAACCTACAACATCCTACAACAATGTGCAAATACACTTTATTAGGATTCTAAGCACATACAGTGCATTCGGAAAGTATTCAGACCCCTTGACTTTATCCACATTTTGTTACGTTACAGCCTTAATCTAAAATGGATTAAATTCACATTTTTCCTCATCTACACACAATCCCACATAATGTCAAAAACACGTTTTTAGAAATGTTTGCAAATGTATTACAAATAAAAACAAAAATACCTTATTTACAGAAGTATTCAGACCCTTTGCTATGAGACTGAAAATTGAGCTCAAGTGCATCCTGTTTCCATTGATCATCCTTGAGGTGTCTCTACAACTTGATTGGAGTCCAACTGTGGTAAATTCAATTGATTAGACATGATTTTGAAAAGGCACACACCAGTCTATATAAGGTCCCACAGTTGACAGTGCATGTCAGAGCAAAAACCAAGCCATGCGGTCGAAAGAATTGTCCGTAGAGCTCCGAAACAGGATTGTTTTGAGGCACAGAAGGGTACCAAAACATTTCTGCAGCATTGAAGGTCCCCAACAACACAGTGACCTCCATCATTCTTAAATGGAAGAAGTTTGGAACCCCGAGACTCTTCCTAGAGCTGGCCGCCTGGCCAAACTGAGCAATCGGGGGAGAAAGGCCATGGTCAGGGAGGTGACCAAGAACACGACGGTCACTCTGACAGAGCTCCAGAGTTATTCTGTGGAGATGGGAGAACCTTCCAGAAGGACAACCATCTCTGCATCACTCCACCAATCAGGCCTTTATGGCAGAGTGGCCAGATGGAAGCTACTCCTCAGTAAAAGGCATGACAGCCCCCTTGGAGTTTGCCAAAAGGCACTTAAAGACTCTGACCATGAAAAACAAGATTCTCTGGTTTGATGAAACCAAGATTGAACTCTTTGGCCTGAATGCCAAGCATCACGTCTGGAGGAAACCTGGCATCATCCCTAAGGTGAAGCATGGAGGTGGCAGCATCATACTGTGGGGATGTTTTTCAGCGGCAGGGACTTGGAGACTAGTCAGGATTGAGGGAAAGATGAACGGAGCAAAGTACAGAGAGATCCTTGATGAAGCCCTGCTCCAGAGCCCTGAAGACCTCAGACTGGTGCAAAGGTTCATCTTCCAACAGGACAACGACCCTAAACACACAGCCAAGAAAATGCAGGAGTGGCTTCGGAACAAGTCTCTGAATGTCCTTGAGTGGCCCAGCCAGAGCCCAGACTTGAACCCTATTGAACATCTCTGGAGAGACCTGAAAATAGACGTGCAGCTATGCTCCCCATCCAACCTGAAAGAGCTTGAGAGGATTTGCAGAGAATGGGAGAAACTCCCCAAATACAGGTGTGCCAAGCGTGTAGCGTCATACCCAAGAAGACTCGAGGCTGTAATTGCTGCCAAAGTTGCTTCAACAAAGTACTGAGTAAAGGGTCTGAATACTTATGTAAATGTCATGTTTTTTAATTTTTTAAATACATCTGCAAAAACTTCTACAAACCTGCTTTTGCTTCGTCATTATGGGGTATTGTGTGTAGATTGATGAGGGGAAAAAATATATATAATCAATTTTAGAATAAAAGGCTGTAATGTAACAAAATGAGGAAAAAGTCAAGGGGTTAGAATACTTTCCAAATGCACTGTAAATCCACAGAAGAGGGCTATAATGGTGGGTAGGTGTTTCATTAAGTATGAGAGTAGTAACTACAGCCGCAGAAACAGTACTTCTGTTCCTCATCAATATGTCAGTTTAATATGTCAAAGAAAACCTCCTTATACAACACCATCCATTGCCCGGCCATTGGCATGTATATAATAGAACTTCTTAAATAATCAGGGGCTCACCACTCCTATCTTTGCTAAGGCAATTTCACCCTTATTTCCCCTGGTGCTTTGCTCCGAAAAATGGAACAATTATCCCAGGCCGTGCTTTGTTGAAATGTCTACTCTGAAATTGTTTGTGATGCGGAGAACCAGGCCCTGAGGTGACCAAGTCAGAGGCTAGCATTGAGCGTTCCCCGCTGGTTCAACGCTCTGAAGCACCTGCCCCAACATGTAGATGTGTGTGTGTGTGTGTGTGTATGTGTGTGTGTGAGAGAAAGAGAGAGAGAGAGAGAGAAGACGTGTGTGTGTGTGTGTGAGAGAGAGGAGAAGATGTGTGTGTGTGTGTGTGTAACGCTCAAAGGGAAGAGACACTTAAATCCTGCTTCAGCCACTGAATAGGATAATTCATTTAGTGAATACTGTATTTGAGGTCTGTTATGGACTGTGTATAATGTGATTTTATGAGGGGATAACCAGTGATCAGCTACAGTTCTCTAAACGTATCAAATTAACATATTCACCTGTCACTTTCATCTAAACGATTGTTTTGGGTGTCTCACAGTAGGTGGTCAGAAGCAGATGTGCTACAGAGGATTCCTCACTAGCACCGAGAACAAATATGTTGGGACTGTTAAAGAAAGCGATAAGACGAGAGGCAGCTTATCTGCTCTATTTTGGATGAATGTGCTGTGGAGGGACTGGAGGACTCAGCTCTGCCCGCCAGAAGAGATGCGGGACTGGGATACAAGGGTGCTCTCACCTCCTTCATCATCCGAGCCCTGGGGGGTTTGTGGTCGAAGGCGTCGGCTGCAGAAACAGGAAGTGGGAGAGTATGAATTATTGAAGGCTTTCAGTGGTGAGGTCATCACAGGGAGCCAGACTTAGACTGGGCTGTTGTGCTTTGATGATGGGCCGGTTTCTGTGGGCTGAGTGAGGCTCTAGATCAGCCTGATAGGAGGCTTGCTCTGCCTCTGTCTGTCTACTGCAGACTGACTGGGACTGTTTCTACAATACAGCAGCAGACACCGCCTAAAGGCTCCACAGACACAGCAGCATCAGTGGGACTGCCTGGCTGATTGTCTCTGTGAGCAGCCCAGGGCTTCAGTGAACTCAACAGTATCCCTCTAAGAATGAATCAAAAACACAACGGAGGCAGCAAATAAATGGAACTGAGATGGGCTGGTGGTGAAAAGAACATAGATCAAAGGACTATTTTGTAGCGCTGCCTGTGTTTCTTTCAAAGCCTGTGTCTCAACACTGCTATTCAAGCATGGGCCTCCAGCCGTGATGAGTAAAACACACCATGTCCTCTAGTCTCCTTCCATCTCACAACTGTCTATTCAAGGCCTAATATGCAAGTTGGCAACATGGAAGAACTAAAATAACAGGCTAACTTGGCTCCCAACAACAATAAAAGTGATGACAACTCAGTCACGCTGGATTTGAATCATGTTAAGTGATTGTTCTTGGAAGGCGAGGATTAGTTGCAACCAAGTACAGCAATTTCCAAATCAGAGCATCGGGCACAAACATTTAAATTGGTCCAATTTCGATTCCTGTATTTTTTTTTTTACCAAATAGTTATTTAATTTAATCAACAACTGAGGGAAATATTTCAGAGTGAAAAGACGAGACTAAGTGAACTTACTCTTCCACATCCTCCACCATGGCAGGCCTTCTTCCAGACCTACGGAACAGTGAACATAATTGATAGATTATACAACAAAGGAACACAGACAAAATGCTTTTGTGCCACATAAATAAAACGACTAAAATCTATTCCATTTTAACAGACAAACCAATGACCAATTAGCTTATTGATTCTATTGATATTTGAAAGCTTAATCTTAAAACCACTAATGGTTTCTGATTTAGGCTAGTTGCTCAGTTAGATTTGAGCCTCCTAAGGCTTAGGTGAGGGATGGGCAACTGGCAGCCCCCCTTTTGTAGGCCCGTGGATCAATTTCCCAAAAATGAAAATAGAAACAGAGTCAGAGTCTTAGCCTAGGCAGATACAGGCTCCAAAGGCACAACTTTCCTCCTTAACTCGTTTTAGTGGCAACACGTCGGAAAGAAACAAGGAAAATACGTGTACTGTCTTAATAATAAAACTATTTTCGGATTTTCAGACAATTATGCCTTTGCAGCCTGAATGGAGGATGCTTTATATGTATGAGCCGGTCCATGGGGGACATGAGTGTATTACCAGGAATGCAAATCAAATTTCACTTAGGGCTACTAAAAGGCTAGAGCTCTGACTGCATGTATAAGTATGGATGTGGCTACACAGCCCCGCGAGCCACTGCATCCCCTCATGATGAATTCAGATTGTTGTGTGTCCCCAACCCCCATCACAGTTGCCCATCCCTGTCCTAGGATGTATTCTCTGTTTTCCTCTTCTCTGTTGTTCCTCCCCTGCTGGACCACGGGGCTATTTTCAGACACCTCTCCATTTACACAGCCCAGCTTGACTGCATGCCACGCCCTACACACACTGACAGAATCCCTGTCTTTTCACACATTCTCACCTCAACACACTATTCTTGGCATAACACTGTTTCACACCAGGGTTAGGGGAGATAATATTACACAAAACAGGGCTACTGTCGAATAAAGGTATCCTCACCACAAGCATCATTAGAAAGGCAAATCAAGACTTAAAATCGTAACATTTTAGACCAAGGCAGTCTGTGAATTTTTGGCTATGAAGACAACTTTTTACAAAGTTACTTTTACATCAGAGTGTTTCTGGATAATGTTTTGGAGGAGATACACGGTACCGGCAGGTTCTACTGGTAGAAGAGTGCCCCCTACTGGTTTTGAAGAAAACAGATACTGTCATTTTCTCTGGACTGAAAACAGCTTTTTAAGGCAAGAGAATGTTGCCCTACAAATATATTTCTTATTATTCCTTACTAGTGTGTATCAATAACCTAAATAAAAAAATTGAAATTACATTATATATGTTTATAAATTGTACTTCATGAATAATCCATTCACTAATCTCTGGAGGCTCCCCGCTCTACAATAGATCAGCATATTCTCTGGGGTTGAAGCCACCACAGGGCCATAGGAGTGTTGAGGGCTCCTCCGTCGAGAAGCAGGAGACCAGTGGTGTAGATGGCAGACACTGGCCAGGGTCCAGACAGAGCTCAGGGGAGACAGAGACAAAGCGGACATGCCCCCCGAGCCAACCCCCTGGCCTTAGGGCCTCGTCTGGAGGGGAGCGGAAGCAGACTCAGCAGAGCCTCACACATGGTCCTCATCCACCCTCTAGTCCACACAACAACCAGCTACGCTAGGGAAGCTTCACTGCTGTGGGACCTGATCTCTGCTGTATTATGTATGTTAATTTAGCCATTTATTTATACTTATAGCCTTTATTTATAGAGCCTTTATTGATCTTGTTGTTGAGACAAATAAAATAAAGAAATACTTCAGTCTGACCCCACCTTAACCCACCCTGTCTATCCTTTTTTTTCATATTTGTATGCTATTCAAAGCGATAACAGTAGCAACAGAAGCATGGTGATCAGCTATGGAGTCTGATGGTCAAAGAGAGATCAGAGAGGGAGCCCACCTTGCTGCCCTTGGACTGTGTCCTGGGCTGGTGACGCTTAAGACACATTACAGGCCCCTTGATTAAGACTCATGTAGACTGAAGCGATAGACATGGTAAAACTGTCTGGAAAAAGTTGTTAGGGATAAAATATATTGTGACAACCCGGCTTCAAAAGGTTCATCAATAAACTGACAGATCATTTAGTGTCAATTAGGAGTGATAGATCGACAAATCCTGGGATTTCTGGGCTGGGATTAGTGGGAGGAGGTGATTGAGCACAAGGGTTGACATTGAAGGGAAAAGTCCTTGCCGGTTCCAGGGGGGCCCATTACTTACTTTGTTTCAGAGAGGATCAATGCACGTGAGAAACCCTTAACACCTCCGGTATTCCAATCTCTCTGAACGCAGGAATCAAGACGAGTTACGCTAACGCAAGGACGAGACACTCTGACCTTCCCAGAGTGAGAAAGATATATTTACTTTGCTGTTGTCTTTACTGGCTCTGCAAATAAATAATAACTATGCAAATAAACCCAATTAAACCAGCTTGTTCACTTCAATGTATAGATTCATGCATCTCCCCGGCTCTCCTCCCCACAGAGACTGGAGTAGAGTGGTGGATGGAGCCATCTGGAAGAGTGCAGAGCCAGTTCCACAGTTTGACTACAGTCACACTGACGGCACATAGGGAGAAGCACAGTAACGAGCGAGGGGTAGTGCCTTTTCAGTCCTATAGTTGGCCCCCCTTTTCAAATCATAAAAAAATGGACAGTTAAGAGGAATATGTTACTTAATTTAGAGACAAATTACTATGCATATTTTTCGGTCATAAAGTTAATTTACGAAAATCTAGCTAACATTAGCCAACTCTCTCTACATTTAGCTTGCTATATGGGCATTTTACATTTGCATGAATTGTAATTTGTAGTTGTTTAATGTTTTAGGGACTTCTGAGCAAACCAGCAAACCAGTGCTGTCATCTGTGAAAACCAGCAGATGTACATAATCTACCTAGAAAGCATTTACTGCAAATTGAATGTACAATATTGTCAGGTTGCCTAGCTGTCAATCACTTGTCAATGTTTTTTTTACTGTATTAAGTAACGTAACGTTAGTGTTAGAGATTGAAGATATTTGCCAAAGCAGGTACATAGCAGTAGCTAACTCTTTTCTTCCTTGTTGTGTAGTGGAGGATAAAAATACCTGTATGATATGGATGTGTAGCCATCTGTGTATGGACCCTAAAATGTTTGGTATAAATATTAGTTCAGAACAGTGGCTTTAATTGTTCTAGAATGCTTCCACTGGTAATGACTAAGTGAAGCAAATGCAACTGTTACATGTCAAACTGTTATGGAATGGAAGTCCTGCTTCAGTACTCCTCCACATTGAACCACAGCCAGAAGATGGGTACATTACAGGCACATTGTTGTTCTGCTACTCTCAGATGGTGCTCATATGGTAAGTAGTAAGTACGCATTTGCTGCATCAGAAATATAAGGAGAGCTGTTACTGCCGCCAGTACGGGCATTGTGAAAAACACAAGGCTCGCCGCCAATGAATTGCGTGGTATCCGTTGGCAGTTTCTGATGTGAGCGAGTCATGTACTGTTGTCCCATTCCCTAGGCCTAATTTACCTCTCCCTGCCACTAGCTGCTCCGGTTGAGTGCCACTCTCCCACTGAGGAACACTTGAAAATGAGGGGGAGGGCTAAGGGAAGGCACTGGGATGGAGCCTAAATGTGTTGTTTTAGGGATTCATTATTTTGTTCAACACATTCCATGTGTCTGTAGTTGGAAATATTCATACATGTGCCTTTAAAAGCGAGCATGCATTGGTTAGACAGCCATTGTAAGAGGTGATAAAGTGGCCAACCCTGTGATGAAGTGGATAACTGACTAACAGTGCCCTCCTGTGGCTGATACATGAACCATGTCAATTGCCACCTCCCACTCAGCTGAAGAAGATTTGTGGGGTTCACTACTCAGATAGGCTCCCTTCAGAGCGCAAAGTAGAAAAAATATGCATTGATAAATAACCTATTCTCTGTTTCAGCATGAGAGATCATTAGTAACAAAAAAACATTGCTCCCAATCTCAAACGCATGCCAGAGACACATTCTGGAGACTGTGAGGTGGAGTTACCTAGTCTACAGGCTGGAGGTGAGTAGAGCGAAGGAGATACTCACTTGGCTGATCCAGATCCAGAAGTCTCCTCAGCCCAGCCGCCCTGCCTGCGGGCTGGTTTAGGAGGGGGTACCTGAGGTTAGAGAGATCCTTAATGACAGGCATAACAGACAACTTCTTTAAACTATTAGGCTAAATTCTACACTTCGGCTGAAAACATACAGAAGGAGGAAAAGGGGTGCAAAATAGTCTTTCACATGGTCTCTAAATCCATGTGAAAATGATGCTTTCTGTCAAGCTTAATCAGAAAAATAGAGTAAAAGCCAAGTTCCAAAACTGAGCAGACCCTGATACATTTTGAGACAACTGCCCCTGGAACTGTATTCTGGAGCTGTAGGCTAGTACAACAGACCAAGTAACCCTTGGTATCCCATATCACTGAGGAGAGACTATTTTATCTAAGAGATATTTTTAAATTATCAGAGGAACTATGTCATAAACCCGAGAAGTTCCAGAATGGGGTGAAAATGGCAGTATTATTGGTCAGTGTGAAATTCACACCACTCTAATTGAGTCTTTGCTAAACCCCGCCCCTGGATTTTGGACAACCAATGGATAGCAACTGTTTTTGAGTCCGACAACTCAGACAAGCTCATGTTTGAAACGCATGAAAGCCAATGATGGCAGTGGGGAAAAAACAAGTTTTCTTTAAAAAATATATTGTTTAAATGGCTAAATAATTGTGCACCTGGGGTACTTGCCACTGTGATTCCTGAAATACAGAGCCAGTTTGAGTATTTTTCAAATAACTAGCTAGCTCTCAGTCTCATTATTTGACCGCCAAATGTTGCTAACGCTAGCTAGCCCCTTAATATAAAGTTCTCTCGAAATGTACAGTACCGGTCAAAAGTTTGGACACACCTACTCATTCAAGGGTTTTTCTTTATTTTTTCTATATCGTAGAATAATAGTGAAGACATCAAAATGATGAAATAACACATATGGAATCATGTAGTAAGCAAAAAAAGTGTTAAATCAAAATATATTTTATATTTCAGATTCTTCAAAGTAGCCACCCTTTTTGCCCTGATGAAAGCTTTGCTCACTCTTGGCATTATGTCAACCAGCTTCATGAGGTAGTCACCTGGAATGCATTTCAATTAACAGGTGTGCCTTGTTAAATGTTAATTTGTGCAATTTGTTTCCTTCTTAATGTGTTTGAGTCAATCAGTTGTGTTGTGACAAGGTAGGGGTGGTATACAGAAATTAGCCCAATTTGGTAAAAGACCAAGTCCATATTATGGCAAGAACAGCTCAAATAAGCAAAGAGAAACGACAGTCCATCATTACTTTAAGACATGAAGGTCAGTCAATACGGAACATTTCAAGAACTTTGAAAGTTTCTTCAAATGCTGTTGCAAAAACCATCAACTGCTATGATGAAACTAGTTCTCATGAGGACCGCTACAGGAAAGTAAGACCCAGAGTTACCTCTGCTGCAATGGATAAGTTCATTAAAGTTAAGCGCAGCTCAGATTGCAGCCCAAATAAATGCTTCACCGAGTTCAGAAGACCTGGCCTCCACAATCACCCGACGCCAACCTAATTGAGGTGGTTTGGGATGAGTTGGACTGGAGAGTGAAGGAAAAGCAGCCAACAAGTGCTCAGTATATGTGGGAACTCCTTCAAGACTGTTGGAAAAGCATTCCAGGTGAAACTGGTTGAGAGAATGCCAAGAGTGTGCAAAGCTGTCATCAAGGAAAAGGGTGGCTACTTTGAAGAATCTAAAATATGAAATATATTTTCGATTTGTTTAACACTTTTTTGGTTACTACATGATTCCATGTGTGTTATTTCATAGTTTTGATGTCTTCACTATTATTCTGTAGAACGTAGAAAATATTACAAATAAAGAAAAACCCTTGAATGCGTTGGTGTCCAAACTTAGCTTAATCGGCTATACTAGGAATATAACTCTCATCTGCTGTCAACATCAGCAAACGATTGGCTCCAAAAGTGGTTTGTAGCTTTAACTGCATGCACAGTGCATTCAGAGCCATTAAGAGGTTAGCCACACTACAAACAATGACAGTCCACCACAACATACCCAAGATGTTCCTGATTAGCCAAGAGTAGTCTGTTATTAATTTAATTGTGTATTAAAAACACAGTTTGAGATCATTGTGAGCGGATTTCGCCAGTGGTTAGAAGGGGGAATTGGGCTTCCCGGAAAAATGTTGTCCAAGGTTGCAACAGTAACCAAGGGGGGGAGCTTAGAGAAGGGTCAATTGGAATAAATGGCAGTAGAGGCGTAATCCTGATTTTATATAGGAAAATAAAAGTAAGAAATTGTGTAATAGAATTAGTCAACCTAAAATATTATCATACAATTCTAAATAGTTTATACAGGTTTTATACATGTTCTGTATAAATAGCATCTAAAATATATGTGAACAGGCCATAAATGTCTCAATTTTTGTTTTCTTGGAAAGCTGTGAGTGCTATTATATGATACAATATCAGTACTGGTTGCATCATCAACTGATTTCAGCCAGTGATTGACTGCATTGTTTTAATGGAATGTTGGCATATAGGCAGTACATTTTAAAACTTAATGGAACCATTCCTCTAAAACTGACTGGCTAGGTAGCTAACAAACATTCTTCAAAGTCATTATTTCACACAATATCTTATCACAGCACTGGCAAACCATGGTTTACCAACTCCCTGACCAAAATGGCTGACCTTTATACCATCATAAGAAGGTTCATTGCCATTCTAGTATTCTAATTCTATATTTGATCAGTGTTCTGTCATTTGTTTTATGCACTATACCATGCTACAGATAGATGCATGTTTCTGGCAAAGATCACATGCCTTCTCACTAAGCCCACATACAAAATACTTAGGAATGGCATGCACAACATCTTGGCGTCTATATGCAAACCATTGTGATGCTTATTATGGTTTTAACTCCTGTCCAATAATAGAGCCTGAACATATGGAGCAGAGTGTGGGAACTGCCACACAGAGGACAGCCCGGGTGGACTGCGAGTCTGACCTAAAATAGCTTCACATGAAAAAAATGACCCTCTCCCTCTCATTCTTTGATTCTGAAAATAGTACTGAAAATAGTGAATTGAATTTGGATTGTGGTCCTGAGACCGGGGCCCGGGGAGCTGGGGACCAGCACTTGAATGAATGAATTCCTCAGAGCACACAAGGGTAGGCAGCAGACAAATGAATTTGGAAAAAAAGCACAACATTCTCATTACCAAATTGGGTCTGCAAAGGACATATTGGTCAGGAGGAATTTCTTACTTTCGACATGAAAGAGGAAAACATCTTTCATGGCTGGTTCCTTCAGCAAACCCATTTATAAATGTGAATGTCAGCGTCTACAGAGGAAGGGGAGGCTGGCTGATGGTATTAAGCTGGGAGGTTGAGGCTGATCAAGTAATTTCATGCAAAAAGTAAAGCAAAATATTTCAACAAGAACAAGAGAGGATAAATGAATGACAAATGTGGCAACTTATTAACAGTATTAAATTACTCTGGGTAAATCCTGCTTTTACAGTCTGCTACCAAAAAGAACACTCAGAGCGCTCTATGTAATTAGGAATTAATGAGGATAAATACTGATGACAAAGACGATACAAAAGCAGTTGATCTTTGAAGATGAAGACCTATCTTTAGCTTATGATGAGTTATTTGAACATGAAAAATAACTAAACTCAGCAAAAAAATATATATAATTTTGAAAGCACTTATGCCTGTAATCATTTTCTATGTGACTGTGCAAGATGAGGGTCCAGGAGCAAGTGCAGATTAGTACACGGCGCTGAACAAACTTCAGACTAACTCAAATCTATCCTCTCTCTTCATAACAGCCGGAGATATAGAACGGACAACAATGTACCAAAGCAAATAGCCAAATGACATATATGGTGAGTTTTCACTGAGGATTTACCCTGGTGTTTTACCAAAAATACTCTGTTTGCATCTATGCGGACCGGCCTCCGTGTCTCATTGGGCCATGGCTTCAGCGGACCTTCCCTGACTTGAGGCCAAACCTAGGCATCTGGGTACTTTTCAGCTAGTGTTAACATAACAAAAGCTAACTGTGAACTTTAACACCTTCTCACAAAGCAACTGTCGAATGATGCAGAGGTTGTTGATTCTGTACGCTCCAAGTCTTTACTGTCACACTCCTGATGGAAACACAATTACACTAGAGCAGGGTTCCCCAACTGGCAGACCTCGGGTGATTTTATTTGGCCACCCAAGTTTTCTAAGCAAAACATTTTTTGTTGTAAAGACAAAAGCAAATACGCTCTTAATGATTTTAATTTTGGAAATCTGTTCCAAAGTATTCCCACAGACCACACATAATAGAAATATATGTGACCGTATACAAATGTAAGCAAAGTTTGAAATGGTTATGTCTTAGTCAAATAATTATGATATCCGTCTTCCAATCTACAAATCATTTTTCATTATGTTTTGGCTGACTCTACTAGATGATCCCCTGGTGTGGGGGTAAGACTCAATTGAAAAGTACCACTAGTCCCTATTCCTACAATTTCATATGTGATGGAACTGGGTAGCTGGGCTTTGCATAAAAAACAAGCAACTCAAGACCACCAGGTACGTAGGACAACTTTTAAGTCAAAGAAACTGCAGGATCAGGGATGTAGTGCTGCTGGTGCCCGGAGGAGTGGCACTACCTCACTTTTTTCTATTTGAGAATACACAGAGCTGGTAAAACTATTTCTGGAAAATTCATGCGGATAAATTCAAAATTATATTTAAATAACTACAAAAATACCATGAAAAACAATAGATTGACAAACCAAATATGATGAGGAAGTATAGGCTACGTGCACTGCGGAGGCCCGTCGGAGGCTTGACCACTTTCGCCAATCAGAATGTTAAAAAAATATATTAAAAAGGGCAAACTCCAAGGACCCGTTATGCATTGGAATCCAGAACGATATGTGACCACTTGGTTAAGGCGACTACATTATGCCGAGGACACCCAAACCAGAGTGGCCACTGCAAACCCAAAGAGCCTGACCCTCTCTGTAAATTGCTGTAGCCCTGCTTGGGATATTTAGCATATATTGGCAATTCGTTGAGATGCAGGGCCCGTTCTAGCTTGGTATATCAGGGTGGTAAATTGGAAATGTGAATTGGGCCAAGTTGGAGGTGATAATGCATTTAGGTTGTCGTTTATTGAGATGCATGAATATCCCACACCAAAAGCTTGATTTCATGGCCTGTTTTAAAGCAAAAGTCCTACTATTCTACATAGTGATAATTTATGCTCACTACTTCTCGGAATTGATAGTTCACCTCTGTTTTCTTAAATTCTGTAATAGGGTATACTGTAACCATGTGTTCATGCTAATCAAAGTTCTTATGATACAGCGTGAAAGATACACAATACAATGAAATGTCTACTCGCAATAAAGCGCTCCTCGCAAACAGTACAATGATATTAAGCTATATGTATTTGTATTTATATTAGTCTATAGCCTACAAATAGCTATATCACATAGTCGTAGGACTATTAGGCTATAGGCCTACTGCAATTGATTGTTGTTTGTTTCTGAACTGGCCAAATGGCAGACCTGTCCTTCAGCAACACAAGTTGGTTCAACTTCTTTAGCATCATTGCGTGATCCTGGCGCTGACCTTACAGCACCACGAAGGACGCTCAATTCGCTTAAAATTACATCTCATCAAGATCTTGTGCCTACGCCTAATAGTCATACTCATCACTTATTATTATTACAAATATAATATTGTAAACTGGGTGGTTCAAGTCCTGAATGCTGATTGGCTGACAGTTGTGGTATACAGTGCCTTGAAAAGTATTCACCCCCTTGGCCTTTTTCTATTTAGTTTCAATACAATCTGTAATTTAAATTTATATTTATTTGGATTTCATGTAATGGACATATACAAAATAGTCCAAATTGGTGAAGAGAAATGAAAAATAATTACTTATTTCAAAAGATAAAAAAAAAAAAAAGTAAAACTGAAAAGTGGTGCGTGCATATGTATTCACCCCCTTTGCTATGAAGCCCCTAAATAAGATCTGGTGCAACCAATTACCTTCAGAAGTCACATAATTAGTTAAATGAAGTCCAACCGTGTGCAATCTAAGTGTCACATGATCTGTCACATGATCTCAGTATATACACCTGTTCTGAAAGGCCCCAGAGTCTGCCACACCACTAAGCAAGTCATGAAGACCAAGGAGCTCTCCAAACAGGTCAGGGACAAAGTTGTGGAGAAGTACAGATCTGGGTTGGGTTATAAAAAAAATATCAGAAACTTTGAACATCCCACGGAGCACCATTAAATCCATTATAAAAAAAATGAAAAAATATGGCACCACAACAAAACTGCCAAGAGAGGGCCGCCCACCAACACTCATGGACCAGGCAAGGAGGGCATTAATCAGAGAGGCAACAAAGAGACCAAAGATAACCCTGAAGGAGCTGCAAAGCTCCACAGCGGAGATTGGAGAATCTGTCCATAGGACCACTTTAAGCCGTACACTCGACAGAGCTGGGTTTTAGGGAAGAGTGGTCAGAAAAAAGCCATTGCTTAAAGAAAAAATATAAGCAAACACGTTTGGTGTTCGCCACAAGGCATGTGGGAAACTCCCCAAACATATGGAAGAAGGTACTCGGGTCAGATGAGACTAAAATTGAGCTTTTTGGCCATGAAGGAAAATGCTATGTCTGGTGCAAACCCAACACCTCTCATCACCCCGAGAACATCATCCCCACAGTGAAGCATGGTGGTGGCAGCATCAAGCTGTGGAGATGTTTCTATCGCAGCCAGAAACCTGCTCCTTTTGCTCTCTGTTCCAAACGTAATAGACGACCAGTTCTGATAGCCTTTAGCTGTACCCTTATCCTACTCCTCCTCTGTTCCTCTGGTGATGTAGAGTTTTTTTTATTTTACCTTTATTTAACTAGGCAAGTCAGTTAAGAACAAATTCTTATTTTCAATGACGGCCTAGGAACAGTGGGTTAACTGCCTGTTCAGGGGCAGAACGACAGATTTGTACCTTGTCAGCTCGGGGGTTTTAACTTGAAACCTTCCGGTTACTAGTCCAACGCTCTAACCACTAGGCTACCCTGCCGCCCCATATAATCCAGGCCCCGCAGTGCCTAGCTCCACTCCTACAGTGCCTAGCTCTCTTTTGTTGACTTCTGTAACCGTAAAAGCCTTGGTTTCATGCATTACATTACATTTACATTTAAGTCATTTAGCAGACGCTCTTATCCAGAGCGACTTACAAATTGGTGCATTCACCTTATGACATCCAGTGGAGCAGCCACTTTACAATAGTGCATCTAAATCTTTTAAGGGGGGGGTGAGAAGGATTACTTTATCCTATCCTAGGTATTCCTTAAAGAGGTGGGGTTTCAGGTGTCTCCGGAAGGTGGTGATTGACTCCGCTGTCCTGGCGTCGTGAGGGAGTTTGTTCCACCATTGGGGGGCCAGAGCAGCGAACAGTTTTGACTGGGCTGAGCGGGAACTGTACTTCCTCAGTGGTAGGGAGGCGAGCAGGCCAGAGGTGGATGAACGCAGTGCCCTTGTTTGGGTGTAGGGCCTGATCAGAGCCTGGAGGTACTGAGGTGCCGTTCCCCTCACAGCTCCGTAGGCAAGCACCATGGTCTTGTAGCGGATGCAAGCTTCAACGGGAAGCCAGTGGAGAGAGCGGAGGAGCGGGGTGACGTGAGAGAACTTGGGAAGGTTGAACACCAGACGGGCTGCGGCGTTCTGGATGAGTTGTAGGGGTTTAATGGCACAGGCAGGGAGCCCAGCCAACAGCGAGTTGCAGTAATCCAGACGGGAGATGACAAGTGCCTGGATTAGGACCTGCGCCGCATGTTAACATTAGAAGCCTCCTCCCTAAGTTTGTTTTAGTCACTGCTTTAGCACACTCTGCCAACCCGGATGTCCTTGCCGTGTCTGTTTCTGGCTTAGGAAGACCACCAAAAACCCAGAAATTTCCATCCCTAACTATAACATTTTCCGACAAGATAGAACTGCCAAAGGGGGCAGTGTTGCAATCTACTGCAGAGATAGCCTACAGAGTTCTGTCTTACTATCCAGGTCTGTACACAAACAATTTGAGCTTCTACTTTTAAAAAATCCACCTTTCCAGAAACAAGTCTCACCGTTTCCGATTGCTACAGACCACCCTCTGCCCCCAGCTGTCCCCTGGGCACCATATGTGAATTGATTGCCCCCCATCTATCTTCAGAGCCTGTGCTGCAAGGTGACCTAAACTGGGACATGTTTAACATCCCGGCCATCCTACAATCTAAACTTGATGCCCTTAATCTCACACAAATTACCAATGACCCCACCAGGTACAACCCCAAATCCGTAAACACGGGCACCCTCATAGATATCATCCTAACCAACTTGCCCTCTAAATACACCTCTGCTGTTTTCAACCAAGATCTCAGCGATCACTGTCTCATTGCCTGCATCCGTAACGGGTCTGCGACCACCCCTCATCACTGTCAAATGCTCCCTAAAACACTTCAGCGAGCAGGCCTTTCTAATTGACCTGGCCCAGGTATCCTGGAAGGATATTTACCTCATCCCGTCAGTAGAGGATACCTGGTTATTCTTTAAAAGTGCCTTCCTCACCATCTTCAATAAGCAAGGAACAGATATAGCCCTTGGTTCTCTCCAGACCGGACTGCCCTTGACCAGCACAAAAACATCCTGTGGCGTTCTGCATTAGCATCGAATAGCCCCTGTGATATGCAACTTTTCAGGGGAGTTAGGAACCAATATACACAGGCAGTTGGGAATGCTAAGGCTAGCTTTTTCAAGCAGAAATGTGCATCCTGTAGCACAAACTCAACTGAGGCTAGGAAACACTGTCGCCACCGATAAATCCACTATAATTGAGAATTTCAAGAAGCATTTTTCTACGGCTGGCCATGCTTTCCACCTGGCTACCCCTACCCCAGTCAACAGCCCTGCACCCCCCACAGCAACTCACCCAAGACTCCCCCATTTCTCCTTCACCCAAATCCAGATAGCTGGTGTTCTGAAAGAGCGGCAAAATCTTGACCCCTACAAATCAGCCGTGCTAGACAATCTGGATTCTCTCTTACTAAAATGACCTGCCCGAAAGTGTTGCAACCCCTATTACTAGCCTGTTCAACCTCTTTTTCGTATCGTCTGAGATTACCAAAGATTGGAAAGCTGCCGATCTGCAGCTCCTATACAGACCTATATGCATCCTACCCTACCTTTCTATGGTCTTCGAAAGCCAAGTTAACAAACAGATTACCAACCATTTCGAATCCCACCATACCTTCCCCGCTATGCAATCTGGTTTCAGAGCTGGTCACGGGTGCACATCAGCCACACTCAAGGTCCTAAACAATATCATAACCGCCATCGATAAGAGACATTACTGTGCAGCCGTATTCATCGACCTGGCCAAGGCTTTCTACTCTGTCAATCACCACATTCTTATCGGCAGACTCAACAGCCTTGGTTTCTCAAATGATTGCCTCGCCTGCTTTACCAACTACTTCTCTGATAGAGTTCCGTGTGTCAAATCGGAGGGCCTGTTGTCCGGACCTCTGGCAGGCTGTCTCTATGGGGGTGCCACAGGGTTAAATTCTCAGGTCAACTCTCTTCTCTGTATCCATCAATGATGTCGCTCTTGCTGCTGGTGATTCTCTGATTCACCTCTACGCAGATGACACCATTCTGTATACCTCTGGCCCTTCTTTGGACACTGTGTTAACTTCTTATGGTATATGGGACGGTTGTGTCCCTCTTGGGCAAAAAAACAGGGAAAATGCAGCGCGGCAAATAAAAAAAAAGGATATAAAAATCAAACTTTCATTAAATCACACATGTAAGATACTCAATTAAAGCTACACTTGTTGTGAATCCAGCCAACATGTCAGATTTTAAAAAGGCTTTTTGGCGAAAGCATAAGAAGCTATTATCTGATGATAGCACAATAGTAAACAGAGAGTAGCATATTTCAACCCTGCAGGCGCTACACAAAACATAGAAATAAAATATAAAACATGCATTACCTTTGACGAGCTTCTTTCGTTGGCACTCCAATATGTCCCATAAACATCACAACTGGTCCTTTTGTTCGATTAATTCCGTCCATATATATCCAAATGTCAATTTATTTGAAGTGTTTGATCCAGAAAAATCACTCATGCTGCCAAACACACCCTCGTAAAACTGACTATCCTACCCATCCTCAACTTCGGCAATGTCATTTACAAAATAGCCTCCAACACTTTACTCTACAAATTGGATGCAGTCTATCACAGTGCCATCCGTTTTGTCCCCAAAGCCCCATATACTACCCACCACTGCGAGCTGTGCGCTCTCGTTGGCTGGCCCTCACTTCATACTCGTCGCCAAACCCACTGGCTCCAGGTCATCTACAAGTCTCTGCTAGGTAAAGCCCAGCCGTAACTCAGCTCACTGGTCACCATAGCAGCACGTGCTCCAGCAGGTATAGCTCACTGGTCACCCCAAAGCCAATTCCTCCTTTGGCCGCCTTTCCTTCAAGTTATCTGCTGCCAACGACTGGAACGTGCTGCAAAAGTCACTGAAGCTGGAGACTCATATTTCCCTCATTAGCTTTAAGCACCAGCTGTCAGAGCAGCTCACAGATCACTGCACCTGTACATAGCACATCTGTAAATAGCCCATCCAACTACCTCATCCCCATACTGTATTTATTTATTTATCTTGCTCCTTTGCACCCCAGTATCTCTACTTGCACATTCATCTTTTGCACATCTACCATTCCAGTGTTTAATTGCTATATTGTAATTACTTCGCCACCATGGCCTATCTATTGCCTTACCTCCCTTATCCCACCTAATTTGCACACACTGTATATAGATTTTTCCTACTGTATTATTGACTCTGTTGTTTATTCTATGTGTAACTCTGTGTTGTTGTATGTGTCGAACTGCTTTGCTTTATCTTGGCCTGGTCGCAGTTGTAAATGAGAACTTGTTCTCAACTAGCCTACCTGGTTAAATAAAGGAAGAAAAAAAATGTTTTTCATCGGCAGGAACTGGGAAACTGGTCATAATTGAAGGAATGATGGATGGCGTTAAATACAGGGAAATTCTTGAGGGAAACCTGTTTCAGTCTTCCAGAGATTTGAGACTTGGACGGAGGTTCACCTTCCAGCAGGTCAATGATCCTAAGAATACTGCTAAAGCAACACTCGAGTGGTTTAAGGGGAACATTTAAATGTCTTGGAATGGCCTAGTCAAAGCCCAGATCTCAATCTAATTGAGAATCTGTGGTATGACTTAAAGATTGCTGTACACCAGCGGAACCCATCCAACTTGAAGTAGCTGGAGCAGTTTTTCATTGAAGAATGGGCAAAAATCCCAGTGGCTAGATGTGCCAATCTTATAAAGACATACCCCCAAGAGACTTGCAGCTGTAATTGCTGCCAAAGGTGGCTCTACAAAGTATTGACTTTTATTATGCACGCTCAATTTCTTGTTTGTTTCACTATAAAAAATATTTTGCACCATCAAAGTGGTAGTCAGGTTGTGTAAATCAAAAGATACAAACACCCCAAAAATTCATTTTAATTCCAGGTTGTACGGCAACAAAATATGAAAAATTCCAAGGGGGGTGAATACTTTCACAAGCCACTGTATCAGACATACTACGGGTATGACAAAACATTTATTTTTACTGCTGTAATTATGTTGGTAACCAGTTTATAATAGCAATAAGGCACCTCTTGGGTTTGTGGTATATGGCCAATATACCAGGGCTAAGGGCTGTGTCTCCACGTTGCACCATGCCTAAGAACGAACCTTAGCCGTGGTATATTGAACATATACCACACCTCCTCAGGCCTTATTGCTTAATGATCACTTCTCACAATGGTGCTTGTTTAGTAGATCAAAGCTTATTCAATGTTTTGCAAGATTACATAATGATTCATTAGCGTTTTACATTACAGAACCGAATATAATACCATAGCATAGTAGGCCTACAACGTTACTGTTACACTAAAAACATTGTTAGCTGAAGATGAATGGTCCCAAAAAAAGATAATGCGCCAAAACTCAACAGAGTGTGCCACTCAGCAGGATATATGCTTTGATTGAAACGAAATACAAGAAAGGCTAATAGCTTGTTAACACCATGTGCTCTAATTCGCTCACGAAACCGTAATTCAAGAAGACCTAAATGCACATTCCCATGAAACTGGGAATATGAAGAATTATCATTCATGATTGACAGTGATGATGGCCTATTTTGAAACGAGGTAGCATATGCCTAATTTGGTGTTTGAGAGTATTAACTTTTTTTTTTAGACAATACTGTATGTGTGAACATGTGCAGATGTTGCAATTGGAGGATCCATTTTATAGATATTCTATAATGATAGGCTATTCAATTGGCTACATCTGTCAGTACAAACTGAGGAAATGATGACATCACTTACTTTTTTTGCGCTCCCTCGTCTAAAAATAATAATAGCACTATACCACTGTGCAGGATCCACTTCAAACTAATTTTACATAAAAGTAGCAGTATCCAAAGGAACAACTGTACTCTAATATGCCTACATCTATAAAGCAGAATAGAGCAGTACATCCCTTGAACACAACATGAAGTAACTTAATACCACAGTGTGAGGTACCCAGTGACAGCTGAGTTAGAATGTAGAATGCCTACATTCAAATCATATGTAATGTGTATGGATTCAATCTATGAGGGTACAGTATATGTTCTTGTGGTATAAAGTTACTCTGTAGGGTTATAAAATGAATACTGCCAAGCCATATCATTACTTAAGTGCCCTCATACAATACCTCTTCCTCTTCCTTGGTTCATGCATAAGAAATGATTCACATGTATTTAGGTGAGGTGTATGCAGTGACGTTAATGGCCATGACAAGTAATATATGATATTTGATTTTAGGTAAATAAAACATTACAAGCAACACTGATAGTCAATCATAAATCATAGCTACCTCTCCCATCGACGTAGAAGAAGAGGATTTTCTGACGTGTCGAGACTCCTCCATTGAAGATGTTTGCTCTGCAGCCTGGCGAGCCCGTCGACCTAACTTTGCAACCTGAGTGAATATCATAATTAGAGTCACTAAAAGTTATCATAAAATGACATGAACACGGTCGTAACTCTGAAGCATTAGTTGAATATTAACTTTATCACACAATTGCTGTAAAGCGGTGTTTAGTTAGCTGGATGGCAATGCTAACGCGTTAGCTAGCTAAGTAGCTGCCTGGAAAAGGCTGCCTCGACAAGAGAGAAACCATAATTCAAGTTCAAGGTTTGCAATGACATTCTAAACATTACTAACGTTACTTATTATGTAAAGACTCTGTGTACAAGTTGAAATCGTAAATCACTTACATTCTTTACAACTCCACTGTCTCCGAGTTGAAGATTATCGTCCATTTCCCCGTGCGTTTACAGATGGAGCTACTTCCTGGGGACCAGGAGCGTCACACCCCAACCATCTCCATGGTGACACCAATAAGGGGGAGTGGCGTAAGTAGTCCATGCTCGAGTGGCAGGGAGCGTGACGTTAGAGGCAAGCCACAATTACATGATGGAGCTACATCCAAAACTTTCAAAAACTCTGGTCTGGTAGATGCTGAGGCTACCCATCATTAGGTAGAAGTGGCCAATAGACAAAGACACATCAGACAAAATGTCATTATAACCCTACCTACAGACGCCTCATTAGCCTAACAGTGATAGGGGGTATTTCTACTCCTGTGTACTTCAGATTACCTATAGTATAACTTTTATTTTACTTTTGAGGACATTTTCTGTAGCCTACATCTAGGCTGGAAACATATTTTTTAATATATATAAAACTAGTTAATTGCCTCTGCCATGGAGCCCAGTTTCATAATATTACCTTATCTCCCTGCTACTTGCCAATGTTTTTTAGGGACTTTTTCACACCTATTAGTTTTATTGAGCACCGTGGCAACAACTCTTATTCTGGAAGTTCTATTTCCAGCCCATTGTTCTGCATCACAATCCCAGTTTTGCAGTTGCGTCACAAATCCCCTAGCAACTGCACTAGACGCCAGTGGTGGAAAAAAGTACATAATTGTCATACATGAGTAAAAGTAAAGACACCTTAATAGAAAATTACTCAAGTAACAGTGAAAGTGAAGGTTACTGAAACACCCAGATCCTACACTGCCCTTTGTGGTGGAGGTGGCCACTTCAGAATTGGGCATAGGGGCCGTCATGTCCCTATGTCAGGGTAACCCACAGAATTGTATCCATGTGCATACTACTAAAAAAACGGTCTCCTGCAGAGAGGAACTATGATGTCATCGATTGGGAGCTCTTGGTGGTGAAGTTTGCATTAGAGGCGTGGAGACACTGGCTGGAAGGCACTAAGGACCCATTTCTCATCCTCACGACCATCGGAACCTGAAGTACATACGGACAGCGAGGCGGCTGAACCCGCGCCAAGAAAGGTGAGCCCATTTCTTCCCTAGATTCGACTTCACCTTGTCTTATCGCCCAGGTTCAAGGAACATCAAAGCCGATGCCCTGTCCAGTCTCTACAATTCGGGAGAAGTTCCTGTCCTGAGTGCACCAATTATACCGCCCTCCCGAGTGGTTGCCCCCATGCTTTGGGACATAGATGTGGACATTCACTAGGCTATGGGGATAAGGAATGGGCTGTTGACCTGGGCGCAAACATCTCTCGTCGCTGGACACCCAGGTATCACCCGCACATCGCTCGATATGTCAACACCTGCTCCGTATATGGCCAAACTAAATCTTCCCGGCACGCTCCAGCATGGAAACTCCTTCCCCTTCCCGTGCCTCAGCGGCTTGGGTCTCATCTGTCCATTGATTTCGTCACTGATCTACCCTCTTCTGATGGTTTCACTGCTATCATGGTTGTTGTGGGCAGATTCTCTAAATCCTGATGTTTTATCCCTTTCTCTGGTCTCCCTACTGCTCTGCAGGTCGCTGAGGCACTGTTCCAGCAGGTCTTCCGGCACTATGGCTGGTGCCGTCCCCTGCGACACCCCTCCACCTCCCCTGGATATCAATGGGAGCCCTGCCTATGTCGTCAGGTCCCTCCTGGACTCCCAACGTTGTGAGGGTTGGCTCCAGAACCTGGTGGACTGGGAGGGGTATGGTCCAGAGGAGAGTTGATCCCAACATCGTCCTGGATTTCCACCTCCTCCGTCCGGACGGGCCCACTCATCACCCTCGTGGCCGTCCCCCTGGCCAGTGTCGTCCTTCGGCTAGAACCGTGCGTCAGGCGGGGGATACTGTCACACCTACTCCTGCTTTCCCGCTCCAACACTCGACGTTGCCAGTCTACTAACCACCGGTCCTGGCAACCCACATTACGCACACCTGCTCCCCATTGTTACGCACACCTGGACTTCAATTATCATCCTGATTTCTCTCCCTTTATTTAGGCCTCAGTAGCCTTCAGGCAGTATTGGTTATGATATTCTTCATGTTTTTTATTATTAAACTCACCTTCTGCACCTGCTTCCTGACTCCCTGCATATTGAACCATTTTCCTGTCCTGCTAGCCATTCAAAATGGAACTAGTACTTTTGGGTGTCAGGGAAAATGTATGGAGTAAAAAGTACATTCTTTTCTTTAGGAATGTGGTGAAGTAAAAGTTGTCAAAAATATAAATATAAAACATAAATACTTAGGTACAGATACCCCCAAAATGACTTAAGTAGTACTTTAAAGTACTTTGTACACTGCTAGTGTTACGCCCCTGAAAACAGGGGAGAAATAATCACGACAGTGATACGGTGTTGTATTCTCAATTCAACGTATAGTTCAATGAGAAAAGACCGCGATATTCCCCAGGAATATGGGTGGAGACCAGAGCAATCGATCTCCGGCTCATAGATTAAGAACATTTCGTAGATCACAGATTAACACTTTTAGGCACCACAAAATAAAGTAATCAATATAACGTTTACACATTACTCTCACAATTCGTACCCTTTGACAGATTTGAACTTTAACACAATTATATGAATGTTATCAATCTCTATCAACTAATACTGATTGCATCTTTTTAACCTTAGATGTTTTAAGATCCTCACATACTATGAACTTACTAATACTTTTCAATGTGTAACAGGCTATGCATATGTCCTTTAACCTGTCACACTAGGCCCCACTGCTAGGCCCCATGTTGGAAGACCAGAGTCAGTAGGTAGTATGCCTCCAATCGTCCACATTGCTGGCTGCTTTCTGCTACCATTGGAAACTTCGGGAAGATTATTATTATTATTTTCTAAGGACCAAGAAAACAGAGGCAGTGGGAGTACCTATTCAAGTAAGTAAATATTTGTATTTATTTTGTATTATTAGCTACCTTGCTACAGAAACTTAGTGTGCACTGTGCAATGAGCTGCCAACATAATGTTCGCTACTGTAGTTAGCCAACTTTACACCCTTCCAAAAATGTACCATGGTACTACTATGGTATTTTCATTCATAGCATGGTACTTTCACTTATACCATGGCATAGTCTGAATCCTGGAAGTGTACCATGGTTTTAGCCTTGAACTATGATGGGACTACCATGGTTCTGCCATTGTACCTATATATTACCATGGTATGGTATCATTTATACCATTGTCACGATCGTCATAATGATTGGACCAAGGCGCAGCGTGCGTAGAGTTCCACATATTTTAATTAATAGAATCTCACCAAATAAAACAAACAAGCACAAACGAAACGTGAAGCTACTGGCGTGCACACAGACAAATACGTAAATGAATCAATATAATACCAACCAACCTCTTGACCTTGGGGGGTTGATTTACTTAATGCATTATACTGCAATTGTACTATGGTAAAGCACACTTAATAAAGATGGTACCATATGATAATTTGTTGTACAATTTATCATAATTGTGCATTACTATGGTAGAATGTATAATACAGGTTAAAATAATGTTTTTTCCATGATCCACATCTACACCATTGTATAAAAAAATGTTTTTAAAGTATTTAGTCAGCCACCAATTGTGCAAGTTCTCCCACTTAAAAAGATGAGAGAGGCCTGTAATTTTCATCATAGATACACTTCAACTATGACAGACAAAATTAGGAAAAAAAATCCAGAAAATCACATTGTAGAATTTTTAATGAATTTATTTGCAAATGTATGGTGGAAAATAAGTATTTGGTCAGTAACAAAAGTTTATCTTAATACTTTGTATTAATTCTATTCTCATTTTGTCTGTCATAGTTGAAGTGTACCTATGATGAAAATTACAGGCCTCTCTCATCTTTTTAAGTGGGAGAACTTGCACAATTGGTGGCTGACTAAATACTTTTTTGCCCCACTGTATAACCAGATTTGTTTAATTTCATAAGCTCGCTGTTGGGTCTATGTTGGTTAAATTATTATGTACTGTAACTTTAGATATGTTGGGACAGATTCTGTTCATGTGAAGGGTGTGTACCTGTTTAAACCAATCAAGTTGGTCTATATGAGTGGTGGGCAGTGGGCTTCGTGGAGTTTTTTCTGTTGTTGCTAGGGAGAAAAAAAAGGGGGACAGATGCTCTTGTGAGGTGGGAAAACTTTTTGTGTACTAAAAATAGTTTTTTCCCGATTTGGTTTTAACTGTACCCTACTTTACTTACCTTAACAAAAATACGATTTATAGTTTAGTTGTAACGCCTGTCGTCGGAAGGAGTGGACCAAAGCGGCAGCATGAAAAGTGTTCATGATTTATTTTATTATCAAAAAACACTCAAACAAAGTAAAAAAACGAAAGCGAACAGTTCTGTCAGGTAACAGAGACTAAACATAAAATAACACCCCACAAAATCCAAATTTATATATGATCCCCAATCAGAGACAACTATACTAGGCAACACTTGGCAAAAACAACAAAGAAATAGACAACATAGAATGCCCACCCCAAATCACACCCTGACTTAACCAAATAGAGAAAATAATACGGCTCTCTAAGGTCAGGGCGTGACATTCGTATTTTAGCGATCGGGTAGTCTCAATTCGCTTGCTGCATGGCTGGATTGACAAGGTTCCAGTGGCTTCAGGAGCTAATGTAGCTTGGGTTCATCGGATCGGGAGCTGGCGAGGACAGTTGGGTCTGAGGGAATGTGTGGGCTTTGTTAACACTCAACATCGTTTTTCAGATGCATGCAGGGCACTTTCTGCCAATTTGATTATAAATAGGCAACGGCCTTGGAACTGTTGCTTTCAAGGGGTTTCTACGAAACCATGAGTAACTGTGTGGGGTTACATGCTGACCACACCGCTCGCGTTACGTGCGCGAGAGTTGCAAAATAAATGTACACATACATGTTATTCAATCATTGCATTCACACTGCTCGCGCGGGTCAACGAGCGTCTGCATAGCCAGGGGCTAAAATAGAACTTGAACATCTCCTCATTCATTTTTAGGAGCATATACCCATGTGGGGGATTGAAGGATGAACTGAGGTCCACATTCCAGCCCAGTTGGTGGTGGTAATGCACCTTAAAGTTGGTTGCCAATCGCCATATAAAGTCCAAAGAAGAAGAAGAAGCAGCCTGAAGGAGGAGAAACAAACTCTGTTTACCCTATTATCTGTGGATTAATTGTCGGAGTAGAGGACCTTGTGAATTTCAGGTAAAATAACAATCCAATGTTTATATCCCAGGACAAATTAGCTAGCAACAGCAAGCTAACTAACTAAATTGCCATAAATGTTTAATCCTTTTCGATATGTCCCCAAATGAATATAGTATATACATGCGTGTTCTGATCATGTTTGGTGTGGGTGGACAAAATCAACGTGCGCGCATGTTAGCATACTGTTTTTTTGAGCTCCAACGACGCCAATTAACATGTTCAGTTTAGCCTAAATCTAAACCCGGGTGCTATCTTAAAATTGTATCGTGTGTATTGGAGATTGTTTGCAAGTTTATCGTTCATCATTAATTATTTCTATACAAATATATCTGTAGGTAAGAACCCTGGTCTCTGTTTATTTCCTAGCAAGTTAAGTTATACTATGTACTGAGAGGTCTTTTTCACAATACTTACTGTATTGATTTACAGTGCCTTCGGGAAGTATTCAGACCCTTTGACACTTAAATATTTGCAACTTTGTTACACAACACAATGCCACAGATGTCTCAAGTTTTGAGGGAGCGTGCAATTGTCATGCAGATGGCAGGAATGTCCACCAGTGCTGTATCCAGAGAATTGAATGTTCTTTCTCTACCATAAACCGCCTACAATATTGTTTTAGAGAATTTGTTAATAGGTCCAAACGGCCTCACAATAGCAGACCATGTGGTGGTGATTGGCTGGGCCTGGCCTCCCAGCGGTTGTGTCTGGGACCCACTGACTTCACAGACCATTGTTACTTGGATATAGTCTACTTTATTTAATAAATATGTTTGTCATTTCTTTATCTCTGCGTTGTCTCCCTCTTTGTTACGCGATATGAGCTGGTTCGTAACACAAGTCATGTGAAATTCATAGATTAGAGCCTAAAGAATTTATTTAAATTGACTGATTTCCTTATATAAACTGTACTGAGTTACAATCCTTGAAATTGTTTCATGTTGCATTTATATTTTTGTTCAGTATACATTTTAAATGCAAATGCAAAATGATAGATAGTTAAAGCTGTGTGCAGTAGCTAGATTCAACACAGCTACATGTAGCTACAAGGCCCGGGCGCCTAAATAAAAATCTGAAAAGCCATCACTGCAACATGAGGGATGCTAGCTGCTTTTGGAGGAGCGGAAGTGAAGACTGGATCCCAAAGAAATTCTGGTGCGTTTGAAAAGGAGTCATTCCGTTGCAGCAACAGCTACATATCTATGTTAATGTAACCGGTACTGTACCGGTACCTTTTTGCGTTGTGTTCTGGTGAGGTGTAGGTAGAAGACAAGGCTCTGGACACAATTCTGCCAGTTGTCTCTCTTTTAATGACTGCATGTGGATACAAATACAAGGTAAAGGTTAATACTGCCTTCTGGACTCCCATCCACAAGTATATTTGCCTCTCCTCATCATGCTCTGAGCAAAAATCCCGTTGATGACATCACAGCATTTACACAATTTAGAAAATAAATACAATAAAACATTGTATTTACTGCATGACAAACACCCTTCTACAGTGTGCAAGCGTAGAGTGGTTTGTACCGTAACACACCTGCAGTATTTCCTGTAAGAGTAACCTTGGTTAGGTGGGTGCTGCGGTCTTACTGTTGTCTGAGTGTTCTGCGTTAGCACACGATCAAGTAGGCTTATCAAGGTTTGCATGCACTTTCCCTCAGTTTGATTAGCAGGTGTGACAAGTTTTTATTTTTTTATTTCACCTTTATTTATCCAGGTAGGCCAGTTGAGAACAAGTTCTCATTTACAACTGCGACCTGGCCAAGATAAATCAAAACAGTGCAACACAAACAACAACACAGAGCAAACAAACAAACATACAGTCAATAATTCAATAGAAAAAGTCTATATTAAACAGTGTGTGCAAATTAGGTAGGATAAGGGAGGTAGGTAAAGGCAATAAATAGGCCATAGTGACAAAATAATTACAATATAGAAATAAACACTGGAGTGAGAGATGACAAGTATCTCACTCTGGCTAGGAGACACTGGACAAGTTGTCACTTCATCTTCAAGTACAGCCATCTGGATATGTGTCTCACAGCAGCATGGCGCTTTGGCCTGGTCAACATTCAGGCTTCCATTTCAGACTGATACTCCTCTAGACGTTCTTGTATCTCAGCTGCCGTCCACCTATCAGCTGTTTTGAACTTTTAAAACCTCAGAAAGAGAAGGATCTGGGCAGTATTTCACAAACATCATCGTTACCTCTTGGCTGGAGTCCTCAATGTTCTGACCCTATCTCCTCAAACACTCATCCGCCACATCTACTGCCTTGCTCAGAAGGATCCAGTACTCCATGGCATTTTCTCCTAGTATGGGCAAAGTGTTATAAAAATCATGAAGAGGCATAGATGAATATGTTACCTCACTGAAATGCTGTCCTATTATCACTTTAGAGTTATCGTGAGGTTTCAGAGATGTTTTGCTGCAGAGTGTTATCTTTACGACATCTCTAGCTCTTCCCATAAGCTTGGACATGACCTCCTGTGACTGTTCTATGACCGGCACGCCCATTTTCCTCAGGTAAGCTTCGATGAGCTCCCCCGATTAATGTACTGAGTACTTGTCAGACCCCTCCCCTCTGAAACATGGAGGTTCTCTCATGTCAGACTGCATGACCAACTTCACACCAGATAAATTAAGGGAAGGTGTGTCAGTCAATGTCTAGCCTGCACTGGAGCTCTGAGCATGTGCTCCTCTATCCTCCTTCCCCTCACCTTCCTTCCTAATTTGAGCTGATATAGACTGTCCTATCTGATGAGCGAGTTGTGTGATAAGATTTCCCAAGTCAGGATTGGCCACCTCTGAACAATCTGAGGGGGTGTCACTAGGCATAATTACAGGAGCTGAAGGTGTGTTGTTAGGCGCCTGAGTAGAGCAAAAATGTTGTGAATCTACAACATCTATAGTTCTAGCTGGGGTCTGAGGCAACTTCCTGAAAAACATCCCTCTCCCAAGACCCAGTTCAAGCTCATCACTGGAAACACGGTCTCCTTTTCCAACAATATAAGTCGTATTCACTATATGATACACAAATAAATGGATGAGTCATTAAATTAAATATACAGTTGAAGTCAGAAGTTTACATACACTTAGGTTGGAGTCATTAAAACTCGTTTTTCAACCACTCCACAAATGTATTGTTAACAAACTATAGTTTTGGCAAGTCGATTAGGACATCTACTTTGTGCATGACACAAGTAATTTTTTCAACAATTGTTTACAGACAGACTATTTCACTTATAATTCACTGTGTCACAATTCCAGTGGGTCAGAAGTTTAAATACACTAAGTTGACTGTGCCTTTAAACAGCTTGGAAAATTCCAGAAAATTATGTCATGGCTTTAGAAGCTTCTGATAGGCTAATGGACATTATTTGAGTCAATTGGAGGTGTACCTGTGGATCTATTTCAAGGCCGACCCTCAAACTCTGTTTCTCTTTGCTTGACATCATGAGAAAATCAAAAGAAATCAGCCAAGACCTCAGAAAGAAATTATAGACCTCCACAATTCTAGTTCATCCTTGGGAGCAATTTCCAAATGCCTGAAGGTACCACGTTCATCTGTACAAACAATAGTACGCAAGTATAAACACCATAGGACCAGGCAGCTGTCATACCACTCAGGAAGGAGACGGATTCTGTCTCCTAGAGATGAACGTACTTTGGTGCGAAAAGTGCAAATCAATCCCAGAACAACAGCAAGGGACCTTGTGAAGATGCTGGAGGAAACAGGTACAAACGTATCTATATACACAGTAAAACGAGTCCTATATCGACATAACCTGAATGGCTGCTCAGCCAGGAAGAAGCCACTGCTCCAAAACCAAAGCCAGACTACGGTTTGCAACTTCAAATGACGACAAAGATCATACTTTTTGGAGAAATGTCCTCTGGTCTGATGAAACAAAAATAGAACTGTTTGGCCATAATGACCATCGTTATGTTTGGAGGAAAAACGGGGAGGCTTGCAAGCCGAAGAACACCATCCCAACCGTGAAGCATGGGGGTGGCAGCATCATGTTGTGGGGTGCTTTGCTGCAGGAGGGACTGGTGCACTTCACAAAATAGATGGCATCATGAGGAGGAAAATTATGTGGATATATTGAAGCAACATTTCAAGACCTCAGTCAGGAAGTTAAAGCTTGGTTGCAAATGGGTCTTCCAAATGGACAATGACCCCAAGCATACTTCCAAAGTTGTGGCAAAATGGCTTAAGGACAACAAAGTCAAGGTACAAAACCCTGACCTCAATCCTATAGAAAATGTGTGGGCAGAACTGAAAATGTGTGTGCGAGCAAGGAGGCCTACACACCTGACTCGGTTACACCAGCTCTGTCAGGAGGAATGGGCCAAAATTCACCCAACTTATTGTGGGAAGCTTGTGGAAGGCTACCTGAAACGTTTGACCCATGTTAAACAATTTAAAGGCAATGCTACCAAATACTAATTGAGTATATGTTAACTTCTGACCCACTGGGAATGTGATGAAAGAAATAAAAGCTGAAATAAATCCTTCTCACTACTATAATTCTGACATTTCGCATTCTTAAAATGAAGTGGTGATCCTAACTGTCCTAAAACAGGGAATATTTACTAGGATTAAATGTCAGTAATTGTGAAAAATTGAGTTTAAATTTATTTGGTTAAGGTGTATGTAAACTTCCGACTTCAACTGTAGCTAATGAACTGATTTCCAATCCCAAAGAGAGAACTATGACAATACAAAAACTCAATTACAACGAAATATCAAATGTTATATCACTTGAGAATAATGAAGCAAGTCTTGGTCTAATGTCTATGCTTCTAATCTCAGATACAGAGACCTGAGAAAATGGCTTAACCTTGTGTGGATGAAGGTCCCAAAGAAAGCATCAAGTCCTGGAGAGACTGAAGGGTATATCGCCATGCGTTATATATGCATGGTGAACCTTGCTTCTAGAGATCTAGCTAATGGTTGTGCAGGTTTCTCTTCCACCCCATCCCTGACATTCTGCTTATTATTTGTATTAAACACTACTCATTTAACTATTCAATTATCTCTCGTTTTTGAGAAAAATGAATGTCTAAACCCATAACCATTTACATAGGCATTCTTTGTATGATATAAAATAAAGTCTTGATTATTTTATGTAAAGTGTATTTTTTGGTCATTGAACATTCCCTGTTTGTCTGTTTTATTTGGTTGTTACTCACTTTCATTCTGTCTGATGAAACTGCACAGATTTGAGCAGCAGTTGATGTCCTTGATCATTGGTGCAGGTGTAACAATCCCTGTATGACTGACCTAGGATGCAACCCCTGTCCATAACAGCACTTCATACCCACAAAGTACCATCCATTATCATTCCAAAACCAGGATCTTGGTTGGTCTAGGATAAGAGTACTTTAGGTCTCCGGGTGGGTGACCTCACCACACGATGGCTACTAGGGCATTCTCACTTTGTCTTTCCTTGATTATCTCCTCAACTGTATTGTATTGGAGGAGAAAATACAAGATCTCTCCATTCTGACCTTCTTCTCCAATGGGTTTTTAGAAGGATACGAGGAGAGGAATCGAGGAAGGATGAATTGAGAAAGTGACTAGCACTCCCCTGTCAACTAGTTCATGTGTGCTACACACTCACCCCTCTGATACACTAACTGACCTCCTTCTCATTAACTTCAACACACTCACCCCTCTGCTATACTCACTGCACCCCTCTGCTATACTCACTGACCTCCTTCTCATTAACCTCAACACACTCACCCATCTGCTACACTCACTGACCTCCTTCTCATTAACCTCAACACACTCACCCCTCTGCTACACTCACTGACCTCCTTCTCATTAACCTCAACACACTCACCCCTCTGCTACAGTCACTGACCTCCTTCTCATTAACCTCAACACACTCACCCCTCTGCTACACTCACTGACCTCCTCCTTATCACCCTCAGCACACTCACCCCTCTGCTACACTCACTGACCTCCTCCTTATCACCCTCAACACACTCACCCCTCTGTTACACTCACTGACCTCCTCCTTATCACCATCAACACACTCACCCCTCTGTTACACTCACTGACCTCCTTCTCATTAACCTCAACACACTCACCCCTCTGTTACACTCACTGACCTCCTCCTTATCACCCTCAACACACTCACCCCTCTGTTACACTCACTGACCTCCTCCTTATCACCCTCAACACACTCACCCCTCTGTTACACTCACTGACCTCCTTCTCATTAACCTCAACACACTCACCCCTCTGTTACACTCACTGACCTCCTCCTTATCACCCTCAACACACTCACTCCTCTTACACTCACTGACCTCATTCTCATTAACCTCAACACACTCACCCCTCTGCTACACCCACTGACCTTCTTCTCATTAACCTCAACACACTCAAATCAAATCAAATCAAATTTATTTATATAGCCCTTCGTACATCAGCTGATATCTCAAAGTGCTGTACAGAAACCCAGCCTAAAACCCTAAGCAGGTGTAGAAGCACGGTGGCTAGGAAAAACTCCCTAGAAAGGCCAAAACCTATGAAGAAACCTAGAGAGGAACCAGGCTATGTGGAGTGGCCAGTCCTCTTCTGGCTGTGCCGGGTGGAGATTATAACAGAACATGGCCAATATGTTAAAATGTTCATAAATGACCAGCATGGTCGAATAATAATAAGGCAGAACAGTTGAAACTGGAGCAGCAGCACGGCCAGGTGGACTGGGGACAGCAAGGAGTCATCATGTCAGGTAGTCCTGGGGCATGGTCCTAGGGCTCAGGTCCTCCGAGAGAGAGAAAGAAAGAGAGAATTAGAGAGAGCATATGTGGGGTGGCCAGTCCTCTTCTGGCTGTGCCGGGTGGAGATTATAACAGAACATGGCCAAGATGTTAAAATGTTCATAAATGACCAGCATGGTCCAATAATAATAAGGCAGAACAGTTGAAACTGCAGCAGCAGCACGGCCACGTGGACTGGGGACAGCAAGGAGTCATCATGTCAGGTAGTCCTGGGGCATGGTCCTAGGGCTCAGGTCCTCCGAGAGAGAGAAAGAAAGAGAGAAGGAGAGAATTAGAGAACGCACACTTAGATTCACAGGACAACGAATAGGACAGGAGAAGTACTCAGATATAACAAACTGACCCTAGCCCCCGACACATAAACTACTGCAGCATAAATACTGGAGGCAGAGACAGGAGGGGTCAGGAGACACTGTGGCCCCATCCGAGGACACCCCGGACAGGGCCAAACAGGAAGGATATAACCCCACCCACTTTGCCAAAGCACAGCCCCCACCACTAGAGGGATATCTTCAACCACCAACTTACCATCCTGAGACAAGGCTGAGTATAGCCCACAAAGATCTCCGCCATGGCACAACCCAAGGGGGCGCCAACCCAGACAGGATGACCACATCAGTGAATCAACCCACTCAGGTGACGCACCCCTTCCAGGGACGGCATGAGAGAGCCCCAGTAAGCCAGTGACTCAGCCCCTGTAATAGGGTTAGAGGCAGAGAATCCCAGTGGAAAGAGGGAACCGGCCAGGCAGTGACAGCAAGGGCGGTTCGTTGCTCCAGAGCCTTTCCGTTCACCTTCCCACTCCTGGGCCAGACTACACTCAATCATATGACCCACTGAAGAGATGAGTCTTCAGTAAAGACTTAAAGGTTGAGACCGAGTTTGCGTCTCTGACATGGGTAGGCAGACCGTTCCATAAAAATTGAGCTCTATAGGAGAAAGCCCTGCCTCCAGCTGTTTGCTTAGAAATTCTAGGGACAATTAGGAGGCCTGCGTCTTGTGATCGTAGCGTACGTGTAGGTATGTACGGCAGGACCAAATTAGAGAGATAGGTAGGAGCAAGCCCATGTAATGCTTTGTAGGTTAGCAGTAAAACCTTGAAATCAGCCCTCGCTTTGACAGGAAGCCAGTGTAGAGAGGCTAGCACTGGAGTAATATGATCAAATTTTTTGGTTCAGTCAGGATTTTAGCAGCCGTATTTAGCACCAACTGAAGTTTATTTAGTGCTTTATCCGGGTAGCCGGAAAGTAGAGCATTGCAGTAGTTTAAAACCTGTTAGGGATGATGCGAATTTTCGCAGCTTTTCGCAGCTTTAAAAAAAAAATTGCGCAACATTTCAAAGTCCTGCTACTCATGCCAGGAATATAGTATATGCATATGATAAGTATGTGTGTATAGCAAACACTCTGAAGTCTCTAAAACTGGTTAAATCGTGTCTGTGGCTATAACAGAACGTGTTTAGGAGTAAAAATCCCAGGGAAAACTGTTCACCAAAAACACAAAATAAATATTAATCCGCCAGTCAATGTATTGTCTAAGGCGATAGAAAATAGATGACGTTCCGTTTACAATGCCTACAGCTTCCACACGATGTCGCCAGTACTGGCATTTCATGGCTGGTTTGTCCTTGGTGGGATGACGTATAGGCACTTCCTGTCTTGGGGCGCACCGGAGGAAGTTATGAAAGTGAAAAAAATGGACGATGATTTCAAGACTTGCTGCTATCGAATACAGATCGCCCACGTGATCAATTTGATCGATTATTAACGTTTATTAATACCTAAAGTTGGTTTACAAAAGTAGTTTGAAGTGATTTGTAAAAGTTTATAGGCAACTTTTTTAATTTTAAAAAGTGACGTTGCGTCTTGTAAAGGTGAATTTTCCTGGATCAGACCGGCCTTCATAAAATGACATTTTGGGTATACAATGACGGATTTAATCGGGAAAAATACCCAATTGTGATGTTTATGGGACATATAGGAATGCCAACAAAGAAGCTCGTCAAAGGTAATGAATGTTTTATATTTTATTTCTGCGTTTTGTGTAGCGCCGGCTACCGCAAAATCTTTTGTTTAGGTCTCGTTCAGGTATTTCGGGGGGTGCATGCTATCAGATAATAGCTTCTCATGCTTTCGCCGAAAAGCATTTGTCAAATCTGACATGTTGGCTAGATTCACAATGAGTGTAGCTTTAATTGAGTATCTTGCGTGTGTGTTTTAATGAAAGTTAGAGTTTTATCGAGTACTATAGGTGGCGCTCTGAAATTTCCGCTGATTTGGTTCCTGTACAGGAACCACCATCCGTAACAGGTTCTAACCTAGAAGTGACAAAAGCATGGATAAATGTTTCTGCATCATTTTTGGACAGAAAGTTTCTGATTTTTGCAATGTTACGTAGATGGGAAAAAGCTGTCCTTGAAATGGTCTTGATATGTTCTTCAAAAGAGAGATCAGGGTCCAGAGTAACGCCGAGGTCCTTCACAGTTTTATTTGAGACGACTGTACAACCATTAAGATTAATTGTCAGATTCAACAGAAGATCTCTTTGTTTCTTGGGACCTAGAACAAGCATCTCTGTTTCGTCCGAGTTTAAAAGTAGAAAGTTTGCAGCCATCCACTTCCTTATGCCTGAAACACATGCTTCTAGCAAGGGCAATTTTGGGGCTTCACCATGTTTCATTGAAATGTACAGCTGTGTGTCATCTGCATAGCAGTGAAAGTTAACATTATGTTTTCGAATAACATCCCCAAGAGGTAAAATATATAGTGAAAACAATAGTGGTCCTAAAACGGAACCTTGAGGAACACCGAAATTTACAGTTGATTTGTCAGAGGACAAACCATTCACAGAGACAAACTGATATCTTTCCGACAGATAAGATCTAAACCAGGCCAGAACTTGTCCGTGTAGACCAATTTGGGTTTCCAATCTCTCCAAAAGAATGTGGTGATCGATGGTATCAAAAGCAGCACTAAGGTCTAGGAGCACGAGGACAGATGCAGAGCCTCGGTCCGATGCCATTAAAATGTCATTTACCACCTTCACAAGTGCCGTCTCAGTGCTATGATGGGGTCTAAAACCAGACTGAAGCATTTCGTATACATTGTTTGTCTTCAGGAAGGCAGTAAGTTGCTGCGCAACAGCCTTTACTAAAATTTTTGAGAGGAATGGAAGATTCGATATAGGCCGATGGTTTTTTATATTTTCTGGGTCAAGGTTTGGCTTTTTCAAGAGAGGCTTTATTACTGCCACTTTTAGTGAGTTTGGTAAACATCCGGTGGATAGAGAGCCGTTTATTATGTTCAACATAGGAGGGCCAAGCACAGGAAGCAGCTATTTCAGTAGTTTAGTTGGAATAGGGTCCAGTATGCAGCTTGAAGGTTTAGAGGCCATGATTATTTTCATCATTGTGTCAAGAGATATAGTACTAAAACACTTGAGCGTCTCTCTTGATCCTAGGTCCTGGGAGAGTTGTGCAGACTCAGGAAAACTGAGCTTTGAAGGAATACACAGATGTAAAGAGGAGTCCGTAATTTGCTTTCTAATAATCATAATCTTTTCCTCAAAGAAGTTCATGAATTTATCACTGCTAAAGTGAAAGTCATCCTCTCTTGGGGACTGCTGCTTTTTAGTTAGCTTTGCGACAGTATCAAAAAGGAATTTCGGATTGTTCTTATTTTCCTCAATTAAGTTAGAAAAATAGGATGATCGAGCAGCAGTAAGGGCTCTTCGGTACTGCACGGTTCTGTCTTTCCAAGCTAGTCGGAAGACTTCCAGTTTGGTGTGGTGCCATTTCCGTTCCAATTTTCTGGAAGCTTGCTTCAGAGCTCGGGTATTTTCTGTGTACCAGGGAGCTAGTTTCTTATGAGAAATGTTTTTCGTTTTTAGGGGTGCAACTGCATCTAGGGTATTGCGCAAGGTTAAATTGAGTTCTTCAGTTAGGTGGTTAACTGATTTTTGTCCTCTGGCGTCCTTGGGTAGACAGAGGGAATCTGGAAGGACATCAAGGAATCTTTGTGTTGTCTGTGAATTTATAGCACAACTTTTGATGTTCCTTGGTTGGGGTCTGAGCAGATTATTTGTTGCAATTGCAAACGTAATAAAATAGTGGTCCGATAGTCCAGGATTATGAGGAAAAACATTAAGATCCACAACATTTATTCCATGGGACAAAACTAGGTCCAGCGTGTGACTGTGACAGTGAGTGGGTCCAGAGACATGTTGGACAAAACCCACTGAGTCGATGATGGCTCCGAAAGCCTTTTGGAGTGGGTCTGTGGACTTTTCCATGTGAATATTAAAGTCACCAAAGATTAGAATATTATCTGCTATGACTACAAGGTCCGATAGGAATTCAGGGAACTCAGTGAGGAACGCTGTATATGGCCCAGGAGGCCTGTAAACAGTAGCTATAAAAAGTGATTGAGTAGGCTGCATAGATTTCATGACTAGAAGCTCAAAAGACAAAAACGTCTTTTTTTTTTGTAAATTGAAATTTGCTATCGTAAATGTTAGCAACACCTCCGCCTTTGCGGGATGCACGGGGGATATGGTCACTAGTGTAGCCAGGAAGTGAGGCCTCATTTAACACAGTAAATTCATCAGGCTTAAGCCATGTTTCAGTCAGGCCAATCACATCAAGATTATGATCAGTGATTAGTTCATTGACTATAATTGCCTTTGAAGTAAGGGATCTAACATTAAGTAGCCCTATTTTGAGATGTGAGGTATCATGATCTCTTTCAATAATGACAGGAATGGAGGTGGTCTTTATCCTAGTGAGATTGCTAAGGCGAACACCGCCATGTTTAGTTTTGCCCAACCTAGGTCGAGGCACAGACACAGTCTCAATGGTGATAGTATACGCTGATTCACTGGTGTGCTAGTGGCAGTTCATTAGAGCGTGGCGTTGAAGATGTTGTTCCCAGCAACGATTAAAACATTCCCTAACCAGAAAATGGATTGATGGCAGCATTCGCGTGAAACTGGCGCAACCACTGCTTTTAATCAGGGGCAAGGTGTCTGGTAACATGACCGAATCAAACAGTGCAGCTATTCCCTCCATAGTGGCTATCAAACAAGCTAAGCGTCAGTACAGAAACAAAGTAGAATCTCAATTCAGCGCTCAGACACAAGAGGCATGTGAATCAGGGTCTACAGTCAATCACGGACTACAGGAAGAAATCCAGCCCAGTCACGGACCAGGATGTCTTGCTCCCCAGGCAAACTAAATAACTTTTTGCCCACTTTGAGGACAATACAGTGCCACTGACACGGCCTGCAAAAACGAAAACATGCTTCTCTCCTTCACTGCAGCCGAGGTGAGTAAGACATTTAAGGCGTGTTAACCCTCGCAAGGCTGCAGGCCCAGACGGCATCCCCAGCCGCGCCCTCAGAGCATGTGCAGACCAGCTGGCGGTGTGTTTACGGACATATTCAAGTCAATCCCTATTAACCAGTCTGCTGTTCCCACCATTTCAAGAGGGCCACCATTGTTCCTGTTCCCAAAAAGCTAAGGTAACTGTAGCCTAACTACCGCCCGAAACACTCACTTCCGTCATCATGAAAGTGGCTGGAGCCTGTCAGGAAAAAAACCTCCACCCTACTGAACCCTTGACCTGGTATTCCAATTTGCTTATTTCCAAATAACCAGGTCCACAGACGATGCAATCTCAACCAGACTTCAGCCCTAACCCATCTGGACAAAAATACCTATGGACAAAGTTCAGTCTGATTAACAGCTGTTGCATTCAACACCATTTAGCAAATTGCTATACTGTCATCAAGCTCCCAGGTCTACAAACCCTTGTCTCAATTTGGGTACTGGACCCCTGTGGGAAAAAACGCCCAAGGTTGAAAAATGCTTACAGCATCTCCTCCCAGGCGGTCTCCGATCCTCAACCAGGGGCCCCACCCTGCTTAACGTTCTGAGATCAGACGAGATCAGGCGTACTCAGGACAGTGTGGCCGTAAGCGAGAAACTATCTCTTGTGCACTATATAAAGTCAAAGTGAGTCTGATTAACAGCTGTTGCATTTTCACCATTTAGATAAGAATCTTTGTGTCACTCAAAATGTGGAAAAAATTGCATATACTGTAGCCATAATTTGTAGCACAGATTGTTGGATGAAATACAAACTAACCTTGCTTACTTATTTCAAAGCGAGGGCACATATTTCAGCCTTGTGGGAAAAAAACAAAGGACAAAGAGTTGTACTAACAAGACCCGAAGCTTCATGACGAGATCAGGCAGCAGTGTGGCCTGGAGAAACTATCTCCCAGTCAAAGCGGTCTCCGATCCAAGTACTAACCAGACCCGAATTCTGCTTAGCTTCAGAGATCAGACGAGATCCATTTAGATAAGCACTATATAAAGTCATGAGTCTGATTTGTTGCATTTCACCATTTAGATAAAATTGCATATACTGTAGCCATAATTTGTAGCACAGATTGTTGGATGAAATACAAACTAACCTTGCTTACTTATTTCAAAGCGAGGCACATATTTCAGCCTTGTGGGAAAAAAACGGATAAAGAGTTGACAAATGCTTACAGCACCTGGTATTCCCAGGCGGTCTCCCATCCAAGTACTAACCAAGCCCGACCCTGCTTAGCTTCCGAGATCAGACGAGATCAGGCGTACCAGGACAGTGTGGCCGTAAGCGAGAAACCATCTCTGGTGCACTATATAAAGTCAAAGTGAGTCTGGATTAACAGCTGCTGCATTTTCACCATTTAGATAAGAATCTTTGTGTCACTCAAAATGTGGAAAAAAATTGCATATACTGTAGCCATAATTTGTAGCACAGATTGTTGGATGAAATACAAACTAAACTTGCTTACTTATTTCCAAAGCGAGGGCAATATATTTCAGCCTTGTGGAAAAAATTGGATGAAATACGTTTTGTCATTTCAAAGCGAGGGCACAAAGAGTTGGACAAATGCTTACAGCACCTGGTATTCCCAGGCGGTCTCCGATCCAAGTAATTAACCAGGCCCGACCCTGCTTAGCTTCAGAGATCAGACGAGATCAGGCGTACTCAGGACAGTGGCTGTAAGCGAGAAACTATCTCTGGTGCACTATATAAAGTCAAAGTGAGTCTGATTAACAGCTGTTGCATTTTCACCATTTAGATAAGAATCTTGTGTCACTCAAAATTGCATATACTGTAGCCATAATTTGTAGCACAGATTGTTGGATGAAATACAAACTAACCTGCTTACTTATTTCAAAGCGAGGCACATATTTCAGCCTTCCTGGGAAAAAACGGACAAAGAGTTGACAAAATGCTTACAGCACCTGGTATTCCCAGGCTACTCCATCCAAGTAGTAACCAGGCCCGACCCTGCTTAGCTTCAGAGATCAGACGAGATCAGGCATTTGACAGTGTGGCCGTAAGCAAGAAACTATCTCTTGGTGCACTATATAAAGTCAAAGTGAGTCTGATTAACAGCTGTTGCATTTTCACCATTTAGATAAGAATCTTTGTGTCACTCAAAATTGCATATACTGTAGCCATAATTTGTAGCACAGATTGTTGGATGAAATACAAACTAACCTTGCTTACTTATTTCAAACGAGGCACATATTTCAGCCTTGTGGGAAAAAACGGACAAAGAGTTGACAAAATTCTTACAGCACCTGGTATTCCCAGGCGGTCTCCCATCCAAGTACTAACCAGGCCCGACCCTGCTTAGCTTCTGAGATCAGACGAGATCAGGCGTACTCAGGACAGTGTGGCCGTAAGCGAGAAACTATCTCTTGGTGCACTATATAAAGTCAAAGTGAGTCTGATTAACAGCTGTTGCATTTTCACCATTTAGATAAGAATCTTTGTGTCACTCAAAATTTGGAAAAAATTGCATATACTGTAGCCATAATTTGTAGCACAGATTGTTGGATGAAATACAAACTAACCTTGCTTACTTATTTCAAAGCGAGGGCACATATTTCAGCCTTGTGGGAAAAAACGGACAAAGAGTTGACAAAATGCTTACAGCACCTGGTATTCCCAGGCGGTCTCCGATCCAAGTACTAACCAGGCCCGACCCTGCTTAGCTTCAGAGATCAGACGAGATCAGGCGTACTTTTTTTTTTTTTTATTATCAAAAAACTTATTTACAGTATATAAAATTTAATATACAGTCTGATTAACAGCTAGTTGCATAAACCATTTAGATAACATTATCTTTGTGTCACCAAAACAAACCATGTTTTATCAACACAATGCTATAACATTGTAGCACACAAGTCACCCTTGAAAACAATCAAAAAAACAAAATAACTTATTAAAGCAATACTATATTTACAACCATTTACATAAAACTTTTTGACAAAAGTTGAAAATGCTTACAGCACCTCATTCCAAATCACCTCCTCGTCAAGTAGAACCAAAGACAGTCCAAAACAAATCCTTCAAAATATTTACTGATATCTCGAAACATTTACACATCAAACCCCAGAAAAACTATCTCTTCCCCACAGTAATAAAGTCACAACTTCTGATTAACAGCTGTCTGCAAATTCTCCATTTAGACCTAAGAATCCCCATTCTCAAAATTGCACATATACTTAAATTAGTCATAATTGTTTGAAATACAAACTAACCTTTGCTTACTTATTTGCCAAAGCAGGCACCTCTTTCAGCCTTGTGGGAAAAAACGGACAAAGAGTTGACAAATGCTTACAGCTCCAGCTTCCCAGGCGGTCTCCCATCCAAGTGACTAACCAAGCCCGACCCTGCTTATCTTCAAATCAGACGGATCAGGCTAGTCTAACAGTGTTCAATCAAAACCATCTTCTTTCTTCTTCATCAAGTCTTGTTCTGTTTAACAGCTGCTGCATTTTCACCATTCTCCTTCTTTGTGTCACTCAAAATGTGGAAAACTTTGCGTATACTGTAGCCATAATTTGTGGTACAGCATTGTTGGATGAAATCCCTCTAACCTTGCCCTTCAACTTATTCTCAAAGTCTTGAGCTTATTTCCGCCTTGTGGGAAAAACGGACAAAGAGTTGACAAATGCTTACAGCCCTTATTCTCCAGGCTGATTCTGTTCTTACCAAGCCCGACCTTCTCTCCCTGGGGCTGCTCAGATCAGACGAGATCTCCTACTCCAGCTTCCTCCACCCATCTCTTGGTCACTTTTTAAAGTCAAAAGTGAGTCTGATTAACAGCTGTTGCATTTTCCCCATTTAGACAAGAATCTGCGCTACACCCTCCTAAATGTGGAAAATTGCATATACTCCTCTCATAATTTGTAGCACTTGTGGATGAAATACAAACTAACCTTGCTTACTTATTTCAAAATCAGGGCACTCTATTTCAGCCCTGGCTGGGAAAAAAAACCTACAAAGAGTTGACAAAATGCCGATTACAGCACCTGGTATTACTCCGGCCCCCATCCAAGTACTAACCAATATGGCCGAACGCACTTAGTTTCCGAGATCAGACGAGATCAGGCGTACCATCAGGACAGTGTGGCCGTAAGCGAGAAAACCATCTCTGGTGCACTATATAAAGTCAAAGTGAGTCTGATTAACAGCTGCTGCATTTTCACCATTTAAATAAGAATCTTTGTGTCACTCAAAATGTGGGAAAATTGCATATACTGTAGCCATAATTTGTAGCACAGATTGTTGGATGAAATACAAACTAACCTTGCTTACTTATTTCAAAGCGAGGGCACATATTTCAGCCTTGTGAAAAAGGACAAAGTGAGTTGACAAAATGCTTACAGCACCTGGTATTCCCAGGCGGTCTCCGATCTGGCATAACCAGGCCCGACCCTGCTTAGCTTCAGATCGACGAGATCAGGCGTACCAGGACAGTGTGGCCGTGAAGTAGAAACTATCTTGCGCACTATATAAAGTCAAAGTGAGTCTGTTCGTAGTCTCTTTTCCAGCGTTGGTCAAAGCCATTGTATCCATCTGAATAATGCCAGGAGGAATGTCCCCCAAACAGCAATATGCTGCCGGGGAACAACCCTAAACTATAAATTTAACTTAATCAATTTACAAACAGAAATTGTACTTCAAATAGCTCAAAACTCCAACACAAACTCTCTAGAGCAAACACTCAGTCTCAGCGCAATCACTCACACCTGCGTCAATTACCTATCAACAGGTGCGTACTCATGCCAGTGTGGCCGTAGGCGAGAAACTATCTCTTGGTGCACTATATAAAGTCAAAGTGAGTCTGATTAACAGCTGTTGCATTTTCACCATTTAGATAAGAATCTTTGTGTCACTCAAAATGTGGAAAAAATTGCATATACTGTAGCCATAATTTGTAGCACAGATTGTTGGATGAAATACAAACTAACCTTGCTTACTTATTTCAAAGCGAGGGCACATATTTCAGCCTTGTGGGAAAAAACGGACAAAGAGTTGACAAAATGCTTACAGCACCTGGTATTCCCAGGCGGTCTCCCATCCAAGTACTAACCAGGCCCGACCCTGCTTAGCTTCTGAGATCAGACGAGATCAGGCGTACTTTTTTTTTTTTTTTTTATTATCAAAAAATCTTATTTACAGTATATACAAATTTAATATACACATATCATTTTAATCAACATAGTACATAAACCATTTTAATCAACATTATACACAAAACCATTTTAATCAACACAAAACACACACCATGTTTTATCAACACAATGCTATAACATTGGCAGACACACAAGTCACCCCCTGTCAAAACAATCAAAAAACCAAAATAAATGAATATACCAATACTAGATTATACAACCATTTACATACAATACTTTGTTAAACAAAAAACCCATACGAGTCGAGGGTTCCAAATCACCTCCTTGTCAAGTAGAACCTAAAGACAGTCTCAAAAACAAATCCTTCAAAATATTTACTGATATCTCTTAAACATTTACACATCAAACCCCATGCACCAAAACCACCATCCTCCCCACAGTAATCAATCCACAATCCTTCATAAACACCCTCTCTAAATCCTCCTGCTTAGACCTATACATCCCCATTCACCAAAGTATCTGCATGTTAAATTAGTCAACTCGTTTTAACCCTAGCTACCCACAACATGCCCACAGCACCTCTACTCACAGTACATTTGTCCATTCCACCAAACCATCATGAAGGCCTCACAGCTCAGCTTCCACGCAATGTCCTGACCGTCTATAATTATTACCTTGAACACAAAGGAGGGGATGAACCTAGTCTATGTTCCAATCAACCATCTTCTTTTCTTCTTCATCATCTTGTTCTGTTTATACTCAACCTCCACTTCCCACCAAGGTTTCTCCTTCTCTTCCACTTGTCATGTAGTCTTCAAACTCTTTACGTTTGTGAGAGGCCTCCTTTGCAGCATCCTCCTCCCCTAGAGGAGCTCCTCTCCCAGAGGATCGCCCTTCAACTCCCCATCGTCTCGTCTTGAGCTTATCCTTCCGTCCTTGGGGTGTCTCCCTTCCTTCAGTACAAGGATCCGTCTCCCCTTCATCCTCGACTGATTCTGTTCTTCGCCCTCCGCCTTCTCTCCCTGGGGCTGCTCACTCATACCGATCTCCTCTCCAGCTTCCTCCACCTCATTCTCCTCCACGTCACTTTTCGCTGAAACAATGTGATGACAATTCCTGAGCATCTTCCCGTGTGGACAGGAGCACTGCGCTACCCCTCCCGCATCCAACACAACCTCGCTCTCTCCTCCCATTGCACTCTCAAAGGTGATGCCCCTGCTCACCACACTTATGACATGCAAAATCTGTGCACTCTCGTAGCACGTGCCCTGGCTGGATACACAGCCTACAAACCTTGACCTGCCGATCGTGAATTACTCTGAAGTACTCAGCCCCTTTCCAATGTTTCAAATTTGGCGAATATGGCAACGAGCGCACTGTGTCTGTGAACCTCACTTTACAGAGCGCGTCCCATCAGCAATGTCCGTCCCGGCCAGTAGCGCCTTTTCACCGGGGCGATATAGCAGACACACCCCATGCTCTTAGCCGTTCTGCTGATGTCTCGTCTGTGATATATACTGGGAGGTTTAAGAAGGACACAACCATCTCATCCAGCGATAGATCCTTTGCCATTATTCGACAGCTCCGGTTTTAAATCCATCCATCAATTTTTTTTCCTCTCAGATTTGACAGCGTCACTTCATACCGCTTATCATCTTTTTGACCCGACAGCCGCAGACCAGTCCACAAACTTCTTTGATCCCTCTCAATACCTCCATCATTGTAATCTTCTCTTCTCCCATAATCTCGACAGCCACTGTTAAGTTCTTTTCATATTTTTCGCCTGTCTTGCTGCAGCGCCCATTATCCATGTTTTCTTTGTTCGTAGTCTCTTTTCCAGCGTTGGTCAAAGCCATTGTATCCATCTGAATAATGCCAAGAGGAATGTCCCCCCAAACAGCAATATGCTGCCAGGAACAACCCTAAACTATAAATTTAACCCTAATCAATTTACAAACAGAAATTGTACTTCAAATAGCTCAAAACTCAACACAAACTCTCTAGAGCAAACACTCAGTCTCTTCAGCGCAATCACTCACACCTGCGTCAATTACCTATCAACAGGTGCGTACTCATGCCAGTGTGGCCGTAGGCGAGAAACTATCTCTTGGTGCACTATATAAAGTCAAAGTGAGTCTGATTAACAGCTGTTGCATTTTCACCATTTAGATAAGAATCTTTGTGTCACTCAAAATGTGGAAAAAATTGCATATACTGTAGCCATAATTTGTAGCACAGATTGTTGGATGAAATACAAACTAACCTTGCTTACTTATTTCAAAGCGAGGGCACATATTTCAGCCTTGTGGGAAAAAACGGACAAAGAGTTGACAAAATGCTTACAGCACCTGGTATTCCCAGGCGGTCTCCCATCCAAGTACTAACCAGGCCCGACCCTGCTTAGCTTCTGAGATCAGACGAGATCAGGCGTACTCAGGACAGTGTGGCCGTAAGCTAGAAACTATCTCTTGGTGCACTATATAAAGTCAAAGTGAGTCTGATTAACAGCTGTTGCATTTTCACCATTTAGATAAGAATCTTTGTGTCACTCAAAATGTGGAAAAAATTGCATATACTGTAGCCATAATTTGTAGCACAGATTGTTGGATGAAATACAAACTAACCTTGCTTACTTATTTCAAAGCGAGGGCACATATTTCAGCCTTGTGGGAAAAACGGACAAAGAGTTGACAAAATGCTTACAGCACCTGGTATTCCCAGGCGGTCTCCAATCCAAGTACTAACCAGGCCCGACCCTGCTTAGCTTCTGAGATCAGACGAGATCAGGCGTACTCAGGACAGTGTGGCCGTAAGCTAGAAACTATCTCTTGGTGCACTATATAAAGTCAAAGTGAGTCTGATTAACAGCTGTTGCATTTTCACCATTTAGATAAGAATCTTTGTGTCACTCAAAATGTGGAAAAATTGCATATACTGTAGCCATAATTTGTAGCACAGATTGTTGGATGAAATACAAACTAACCTTGCTTACTTATTTCAAAGCGAGGGCACATATTTCAGCCTTGTGGGAAAAAACGGACAAAGAGTTGACAAAATGCTTACAGTACCTGGTATTCCCAAGCGGTCTCCCATCCAAGTACTAACCAAGCCCGACCCTGCTTAGCTTCCGAGATCAGACGAGATCAGGCGTACTCAGGACAGTGAGGCCGTAAGCAAGAAACTATCTCTTGGTGCACTATATAAAGTCAAAGTGAGTCTGATTAACAGCTGTTGCATTTTCACCATTTAGATAAGCATCTTTGTGTCACTCAAAAAGTGGAAGAAATTGCATATACTGTCATCATAATTTGTTGCACACATTGTTGGATGAAATACAAACTAACCTTGCTTACTTATTTCAAAGCGAGGGCACATATTTCAGCCTTGTGGGAAAAAACGGACAAAGAGTTGAAATTTCACAAGGCAGTGACAAAAAGCTTACAGCACCTGGTATTCCCAGGCGGTCTCCCATCCAAGTACTAACCAGGCCCGACCCTGCTTAGCTTCCGAGATCAGACGAGATCAGGAGTACTCAGGCCGGTGTGGTCGTAAGCGAGAAAGTATCTCTTTGTGCACTATATAAAGTCAAAGTGAGTCTGATTAACAGCTGTTGCATTTTCACCATTTAGATAAGCGTCTTTGTGTCACTCAAAAAGTGGAAGAAATTGCATATACTGCAGCCATGATAAACCCAGATCTAGGGATCTCTTATGCTTATTTTGGAACAAAATCCTCATTGTCTAAACCATGGGTTAAATTACCACTCTCCGCATACTCGAGTAGGACGTGCTCTATCAGGAATATGTCACCCACGATAAGACAGCTCAGACGAACAGCTTCCATGTGAAGCCCCACCCTCTCCCCGAGAACACATCACTTAGCAAGAGCCAGACACATCTTCACTTCTATGAACAACAACAGTGAGGAAAGGACAGGTAAGGTATTTTTCATTCGAGATGGCCCCAGAATTCTGTTAATTCCAGTTCTCTCTCGAACTCTGCTATTGTTAGACAGCTTAAAAATGTGTCTTACCCCCCAGTGCGATATGAATCCGGGTGCTCTTTCAGCTAGCTGTCACCAGGAGTCCTTGGTATGGTCCCCCAACAAGCCTATGGGACTGGATTGAGTGACTTCACCTGTAGTTCACCTGTAGTGCATAAAATCTTGGACATACAGGTTTGGTTAACAAACAGTTTCTCATTTGTTCTGTTTATTAGCTAAAAATAAATTATCCAGTTAATTATCCGTAGGTCACATCCTATTCTAGAACACAATTTACCCATTCCCCCTTTTGTTACCTGGCTCTGCCCAGAGTAACAACCTGCTGCTTATTCTTAAACAATGACTTCGGTAAGATTTAGTG